>NW_010972620.1:14426321-14442712 GCF_000737465.1 Haliaeetus leucocephalus
CGGCGAAGGGCGGCTGGCCGGGGCGTCGGGGCCCTTTTCCCGGGGAGCGGGGGGGGCGGGCAGGGGCTTTCTGCCAGTCCCCGGCCTGCAAATGCTGCGGCTGTTTCCCGGCTAATTTAGTTAACTGAGTAATTGCGGGATTTCGGGCGGGGTGAGAGGGAACCGTCACTGGAAAGAGCTTGTGGATGGATGGTCGTGAGGCCGCTCCCTTGAGGTGCTCTGGGAGCGTAAAATACGGTCCGGAAAATGAATCGTAGACCCAAGGGCAAAGAGGGAGCTTGAGGAGCACATGCCAGGGTGAGATAGCCAGCCAAGAGCCTGGGGAGGAAGGAGGGGATCGCTGATGGGCATCTGGAGGCAAGCCCTAGTGCCTGGTGCTGGACTCTCTGGCCACTTTGCAGGGCCAGGGCTGGCGGCTCCAGCTAGTAAGGTGTTGGGGTTGCCTGTGTTCTGTGGTCGTCGTTATTTGAAATGTCATTCATTGAGAAGAGAAGAGACAGGGAGCTCACAGCTGGAGACATGGTTGTGTTAAGAAGGCTTGTTTAGGTAGTGCTGTGGGAGCTTCTCATAAATGCAGTGAGGCCACCTGGTGCCATGCCAGTGTTTTGTGGAATGAAAATGTGCCACATGCGCTCAGCATATCATTTTTAAATCTTCATTTGAAAACCTGTGCATGGCAAGCATAGTATTACTCCTTGAGCAGGAGCTGTATTGTCTTACATAGGAGAAGATTTGAAATATATTTACTGAGATGTATTTTGTTTGCATAACTCGAGACTTAGTCTTTGGAAAGAGTGCAACTGAGACAAAAAAGCTATCGTTGTTTCTTCCTGCTTCTCCCTCAACCCTCTGGTTATTCCTTCTGTCATTCTTTGAATTATTGCATAATTCTCTGATGTGCTAAAGAGATCATTTCAGCTGTAACCAACCTTTCAATCCTGTAATTGAACCAAAAATTTCAAAATCTATTATTGTCTGTAATATGATAATATAAACAATCACCATTTTGAAGGTCAGATCTAGAATTTTGAAATCAGAACCTTCCACCTCTCATCAACAGGCTTAAAACGTACCTGAAGACATAATTGTGTGTCTTGGATCATTATGCTTACCAAGTGTATGAATGTACTTAGGTTCTCAGGTTCTTTTAATTTGAACAGCTCTTTAATAAGCATGTGTAACGAAGTGCCTTGTAGTGGTAGTGTTCTATACTGGCTCTAGTGACTAAAGCAAATGAATGTCTTGGATATTCTGAGGAATTAGAAGTGCAGTTAATTTTTTTCAGTATTAGTGTGCTGTATATTTTCTCCACCTACCCATCCATATTTAAATCTTTTGTTATGAACAGGGGCTTTTCAAGGCAGGATCATTAGGGCCTTCCGTTAGGGCAATTGTACTGATGTTTTCCTAATATAGTGGGATTCTTAACCTCACAAGGGCTTTTTAACATCATCACGGCATAAATTATGATAAAATATGTTTCATAAATGTTTCTATGATATACCCTACTTATTTGAACTGCCCTATTTGTAGTAAAATTTAATAGGCTATCAAGATGAATAATAATTGAGAAGTATTTTGTGTATATGTGTGTGTGTATATATATATTTATATATATTTTACTACCAAAGGAAACTGAAGCTTTACTAACTGGAAGGGAAAAAAAATTACTTTTTTTTTCCTCTGCCTTTTCTAGGGTCTTTCTGTAATGCCGGCAACAGATGCTATAAGGCTGCTAGTGATGGCTACGTACTTTTCTTCTTTATTGCTGAAAGGGGCTGAAGCATTTAGACCGAGTCGGCTGATCAGGCCAAACAACACAATATCATATTAGTCAATATAACAGCAAAAGTGGTCTCCGTTGGAGAAAATGGTAAGAACTGTTTTCACATTGTGACATAAGTATTTGTCCTATAAATGTGTCAGCTGTTTTGTCTGCCTGACATAGTCGTAGTCATGTGG
Organism: Haliaeetus leucocephalus; assembly: GCF_000737465.1. NCBI lineage: Eukaryota > Metazoa > Chordata > Aves > Accipitriformes > Accipitridae > Haliaeetus > Haliaeetus leucocephalus. The sequence continues at coordinate 14,428,284 of NW_010972620.1, forward strand.
CAAATAGTGTAATTAGTTATCAGGTGTTTAAGATACATGTTGCGAATAGTAAAACTATTGTTTAAAAAATGTACTGTCAAAAGTTTTTTGTGAAATTTTATTTATACAAGAAAAGATAACTACTCTTAAATTGTGTGCTGTGTTATTTTTAAGAACAAGTCTGCATACATGGCTTTTCCATAGAACTGGTTGCTAAATATAGTTTCTGGGGCATTTGTGATTTGCCCCAGAAAATTAAAACTCCATCCCAACCAGACCCAGTACGCTGTCTCACTCTGGGTTGTGATCATGCTGAGTCATGTAAACCAGGCACTTCTGAGCTACTGGTAATCACATAATTGGAAACCTTGACAGTGAATCCACAAGCAGGAAGACTGACAGTTGGTATTGATGAGGTGTGTAATATTCTTCCCTCCTAGTCAACATTAGACTGATGTCTCAGGACATACTGGTAGAAATGGGTCTACAGCTGGAATAATAAATTGAATGCTGTACTTAGAGAAGTCAGTATGAGTTTTGCTTCTGTTTTCACATAGCAATGATCTTGCATCTTAGTTTTCCTATGGATTTCAAGTCCTTACATCCTTTGGACATAAAAATGGAGCAGTATTGTTAATACAGAAGAACATATACAGTCCAGGAACACTGGATACTTCAGAAAATGTTTTTTATATATGCTGCTTATATTTCATGAAGGGTATTTGAACTGTGTATCCAAATTTTGTTTGGTTCCCTGAAATGCCTCCTCTTTTTTCTTTTTTTTTTTTTTTTTTAAATTTCTAAACCTGTGCCTAAGTTCTGCAAATACTTGCATAATGTCTTTTTAGCTCCAAGTCTGGGACTAGGCCTGTTGCCACTTTTTGCCATACATGATGTTAATTATTTTCTTTGGAGACAGTGTGTTAGCTTGTAACCTCCAGATTAAGGGCTGGGGATGAATTCCAAATCTTATTAGTAAAACTTTATTTCTCTCCATGTGTTGTTGATTCTTTTTCAGTCATCCACAGAGCTGTATAAATACCAACATGGGTAACCATAATTTAAAGGTAAAAATCTCAGCACTGACTTTCCTAAAATGAAACATATCTTTGAGTTTTATATCAATTGAGGTTTCAGAAGTTTTACTTCAGTTCCAGGCTGCTTAGGGAAATTCTTCATGGTGTAAGAAATTCAAGCTTTAATCCTTAGGATTACTTTTTTGAGAATACTGTTTCTTCTTTTGTAGTGTTACATAAAATACAGGCTGTAAATAGCTGTCTAATGGTCCCAGAGCTCTCAGAACAGCCCCAGAAAGTCTTACCAAAGACATTCTGTTGATCGTTACATTCTCAACTTTTGCTCTGTCATCTTACTAGAAACTTTACAAGATAAATAAATTGGAACATGAAGTCAGTACATATCTAGAGTAATGCAATTCTGAATAGGGAAAGTAACCAAGATATATCTAAATATATGCCAGATATATAGCTGATAGCTGAAGAAACAGATTTCCGCTAAAGGGGTGTGTGTGTACATACATATACACACATTCCATGTAGAAGCCAGAAGACTGGACACTTCCGTGTCTCAAAAATACAAGGTCCCTCAAAAAGATGTGTAACATGGACTAAATCCAAGGAGCAGGATGTTCTACAGTGTAGCCATTACAGTATTTCAGTGTAGTATTACTCATCTTTCTGGCTCTGACGCCCAAGACAGAGCTTCTTTTATTCTTGGCAAGTGTCAACTGTCTCTTTTGACCTCAGAGACTAGTGCCATTCTCTGACATTATGTACCGTTCCTCAGAATGTCATCATGGCTTTGGGCACTCAGGACTTCTCCTTGAACTCGTGTGAACGTGCGATTGGAGTAGGATAGTCACGCCACTGACCTTCAGATGTTTTAACTTGGGCTTCCTGTAGAGCCAGTGGCAAGAAATGCTCAGAACAGTTTCAGGCCCAAGTTAAATTCTTGTTCTAGAAGTGCAGTTATGCCACATGGTACAGCTAAGGAATATAACCATAACCCGAATTGCCCTCTGGAGGAACCTTGCTTTCTTCACTAGCCTCTTAGTTTAGATATCAAAATTAATGTCTAGTATTGGGTGGCACAGTTATCCTACAGCATGATAAAAGGGCAAGGAATGAACATTTAGCAAACAAATTTCTTAACCCGTGACTTATCTTTAAAGGACTTGAAAATAATGGCTTTTTGACAATAGCAAATGGCCCAGGGCATTTGCTGTTTTGGTCTGAAGTCATCTTTTTTTTTTCTTTTATTTCTTTTTTTCATGTTTCTTTTTTCCTTTTCTTTTCTTTTTGCTTATATTTTATTAGTATTTCAGGCTGGGCATTGCCCATCCTGTAGGAAAAACAGAAGGCAGGGAGCTTAATACACACTAGACATCTTCCCTGCATAGAATGAAGTCATACTCCAGAAAAGAAGAGCCTGTATTTGTGCCATGCAGTCGGACTACAGTGCTCTTTGCAGTCCTTGAGGAGAAAAACAGTCTTCTTCCCTGAAAGTGGACCAGCAGATGAAAGGTGATGAAAACTCATGAAGTCTCAGCTGCTTCTCAAAGGGTGGATTAATGAACAGCTAATTTTTTAAACACATTCTTATACCATTATTTTCAGCCAAATCAGCAAGTAGATCTATGTGACCAAACAGGTGCTGGGACAGCAGAAGAGCAGACAGAAATGCTGGTGGGACAAAAGGGCAGTGCTGCTTCTCTTCTGTTAGGCAGTCCTAGATTGGCTAAATTGCTTGTGAAGTCGCATCTTTGGCAGTTTTTCAGCAAGGAGTCAAATAGGCAGGTGGCTGGCTGGATTGCAGTCTTAGGGCATATCCAGACTTGCAGAGTTAAGAGTATTTCCAAACGTAATTCCACATACAGTTCTCAGTTTGATGTTGCCCTGCCTGATGTTGTCACAACATGCTGCAGCCAAGGATAAGCAGAGTTTTGGAACAGACCAGATTACCCTACTGAAAATTTGCTCACAGCTGAAATCTGAAGAAATGGAAAGGTTTCCACTGAAATGATGAGTGTTACCAAGCACTGGCTGATCTGACCCTCTGTAGTCAGAATACACCCCATTTTGCAAAAACGGAGATGTAAGCAGTGAAATTCCATTGTTAGTAATTCAGTTTTGTGCATCTGAATTTCCCTTTGCTGTTTCAACAGATTATAGGATCTGACTGCAGTTCCAGTCAGGTGCTTTTGTGTAGTGTTGCCAAGTACTGACATACTGCCACGTTTCACCATGTATGTGGGTGCACTGAAGAATACACACACATTTATAAAGCACCATAAGATCTTTCTGGCTGAAGGGCATTATAAAAAGAAGGTAATTATTCCAACAATAAATCCAAATATTCTATATAAAGCAGATTTTGGCATTGTGAAAAGAACAAAAACATGGAACAATTTAGAGGTAAGGAGGAATCCTTTTATTTTGAGGATAATATTAGCATAAAGTTAGAAATTAGTCATTCTCTAACTCATTTCTAACTGTGTGACTCATGCTCTTGGCAAATTAATTATCCAAGATAAGTCACTCAGATGCTAAAGTTTTATTATTGTTTTAATCAGATGGCTATTTCTGTTACAAATAAACATGAGGCTTGATTTCAGATAAAACAAATGTAGCTATACCCTGAAAATTATGCCACAGTGCTGCTTGAGGATGTGTTACACATGCCAAATGTTTTTATCTGATATTTTGTTTTCAGTTTTAGGTGGATGGTGTAGCTAGCTACTGGGTGTCTAAAGCAGCCATGGCCACCAAGAACCTCAGCAGTGAACTTGGACAAGGAAAATCTAATGTGGTGTGTATTTCCTTCCATCCAGGAACTGTGATTTATTAAAGCCTCATCACAGGAACATTCTTATGAATAAACTTTTCACCTCAGAATTCTTAATAAATTGTTTGATAAATATTGTTGAGACCATTAATATGGGGATGATGGGAAGATCCATGCCATCTTTGCTTGGGACAGATATAGTACCATATTGTTGGCTGTAACCCTCTCTCTTTGTTTTGTTTCTTTTTCTCTCCCCACCCTCCCCCTTCTTCGGCTGCAGTTTGTAAGGTAGCATCACGGTGCAGGTCTGATCTGATGAAACCACAACTAATGCTGATGCCTGCCTATGATGGGAAGAGAACACAGACCACAAACTTGGGATTTCTGGCCTCTTATTAGGCAAGTCTGTTGCTCATCTTCCCCTTTCGCCCCCAGTTCCCTTTGTTCCTGTCCTTCCTCTGTATCATTAACTCATTGAAGTTCAGTGTCACTGGTTGCTGGGAATCTACTTTCATTTGGCTATACATACACTCTTCCCTAAAGAAGTCAGATGTTACCTCCATGTTGGATGTTTATCATCCAATGAAAATATGGAACACAGTTTTATTGTAATAGCTCTGAATGATTTTCAGCTGAAGTAATGAAGAGGAAAGTCTGGTGCATTTTAGTGAGATGTTCATGTTTCTCAACTATGATTCTTAAATTGGGAGTTTAAGTTTCTAGTAACATTAGAAATTATTCATGTTCATTGCAGATACCTATACATCCTTATTCTTAAAAAGTAGGCTATTTGCTAGTATAGCTGAAATTATTCCTGTACTGAGACAGGAGAATGTCTTAAGAAGACTGCATTGAGTAGTAGTTTCTGTTCTCTTTATTTTGTTCAGTTGTAAATGTAGTAGACAACAGATGAAATAACTGTTGACGTAGACAGTAACACAAATTATGTCAAACAAGGACTTCAAACAGCATGTTTTAGGTCAGTAACCTGTGTGCCTAGAACTTCGATGACACTGATAACAGCCAAATGTCATAACTTATGTGGATGTACATGCAAAGATAAACAGGTAGCTTTTCACTGAATTTTACAAGCAGAACAGCAAAATGTCAGTGAAGTGAAAATATATGTTTCTAATAGGCTCAAGGAGCTTCAACAAAGGAAGCTAATACTGATAAGTTAATTTGGTGAAACTGCAAGCAAGGCGGGTTTTTTGCTTGCTTGTTTGATTTTAAACCTAAAGGGATCCTGTTTTCAATATGCAGCTTGAAAGAGCAGTCTTTCCAAGGCCCTACCATATGAAATGGAAGACAGCATGTTCTGTCTGATGAAATGCAAGTTTGGCTGCTAATCAGCCAATCCAAAGCATTGCTAGATTAATAGCCAATTTTGCTGAGAATACAACTTCTGGGGAACTGAAGCTGTTTCTTGAATCTATGACTGGCTGAGAAAAACAGGAATTCCTTTTAAGAAAATTAAGATATTCTGAAGTTTTTCAAACAGAAGTCTTTCAGACTTCATTTCAGCACTAAGCCTGCCTAGGCAAATAAGTTAAAAATCTGAGAATGACTCTGGAATACTGCAACTAAATTTTCCAGCTGGGGGACATGGGTATTTTAGTTTCTGTTTTGGGTCAAACTGATCCAAATATGGGTTTCAGTTTGGAGGTGAGACCTGTCTGCAAATCCTTTCTCAGCTCTCTCACTACTTTATGTTTTAGCATTGTTGCTTTTGTTTCTTTAAATGGGAGGTGAGAAGAGCAGTTTTCACAGTTTGTGAAGTGTCTGAAGATCTGTGGGTACAGAGCACTACATAAGTGCAAAGTATTTAAATTCAGAACTATGTTATGTGTTCTTCCTTTTTCCTTATGCCAGTCTGCTGTGACTGAAATCAATCTGCTTATAATCAAATTTAAACTTGGTTGGTGAATAGGGGTGGAGAGTTGGTGGGGTTTTTTGTTTTAACCACAGACCTTCTAGTTCACTGAAACTAGGGTTCCAGCCTGATTTCTCTCTGCAGGAAAGAGATTTTAAAAATTTTTTTTAAATGTTTTCATTGATTAGGTAATCTTTACTAATCCTATGAAAACAGTCATAATGTGTCCATCCACTGCTGTTTGCATTTGCTTCAGAATGTGAGAATTAATCTGCTCTAAAAATGACTTGGTTTATGTATGCATTGTTTAGTTAATATGTTCTGGGAGAATCTAAGGTCTGAAAATTGGCAATAAGAAGGAGGTCGTAAGTCAGACAGCTTTTCTTGGTTTAAGATTTTAGGTCATGCATATCAATTCCAGTTTATACTAGATTGCAGTTATGCCTGTGAATGGAGACTAGATCATGTCATGTAATTTGTGGGGGTTCTCTTACTTGCAATCCATGACCACTGATGCCTCATAACTAATGCAGCAGTATTTTCCTCATACCTTCATCTAATGGGGTAGCTGTACCTTTCTTTCTGGCCTGTGTGCTGCTTTTTTTTTTTTTTTTTTTTTTTTTTTTCCCTTCCCCTTTCCTTCTAAGAAGAAATGGAATGAAGATAAGATACATGTCTCCTTTGGTATTTTAAGGACATTTTATAAATGGAGGAAAAGCAAATCAATTGGTGCTTGCTACTTGTAGAGCAGTCAGGCAAAAAGTATGAGAGATTGACATCTTAGCCCTATCAGTTCTGTTTTCAGTGGATATACAGAGGTTTTGTAAACAAAAAAGGTATCTTTGTCTCCTGTTGTACAAGAGATACACAGTGCTTTTGTTTTCTCTTCCCATGTGTGAAATGGCTGGCACCAAAAGTAACTCTGTAGCTTCTTTACCTGACTTCCATGTCAAAATTAAGGATAAATACAACAAATGTGATTAGCAGTGTTCATGAGATCAAGGAGTCTGATTTACCATTTTGGGTTAAAAAGAACACTTGTGTATAATTAGGACTTTATATCTGAGTGTCAAAATAATGCTTTGGTCCCAAGGTGTTCAGCCATATGTTACAAGGTAATAGAAAATCTTTTGTGCTCCCTGGTACTTGGCATATATGTTTCTTACACCCTTTCAGGTTAATCATTGATTCAAAGAACTTGTTTTGATGACCCAGATGGTCTCTTTGAGTCTTAAATTCCCATTAGACCAAGTGTGTGTTTGTATTAGTTATGTTTTATTGCAAGAAAGCAAATATTTTGGTGACACTAAGGTTCCTGCAGTGAAATGCAAGTTGCCCTCTATGCAGGAGAGACCCTGGATGTTACTTTCTATTGTATTTTTTTCACAATGTATCTAATGAGAAGACAGAAGTCTCTAATTATAGTCCTGGCGTTTTTTTGTGTGTATGTAGTTTGTATGGACCATGTGAAAACCTGAAAGCTCTAAATTAGCCACTTGAACAAAAAATGCATTGCACAGAACAGACTATTCACTGTAATACTTACTCTGAAAGGTCACCAGTCCCAGAAATATCAGAGCATGTAACTATGGCAAACTAACCCAATGTTAGCATAATGTTTGGTTGTTTCCCTTCTTTGTTACTAGGTAGTTGAAGTCTTTAGGAACAAATTTGTCATTTATAGCACAGCCCCTTCCTACACAAAGACTCTCATTCTTTGCAAACATGGATTAAAAAAAGATATTTTTGGAAAGACTAGCATTTGATTTTTATTGTCTGTGGTTTCAGCTTAATCTTACGAGGACATATTAAATGGTTTGTTCAGCATCAAAAACCTAAGCAAATCTTTGGTTTATCTATCTGAAAGCAAAGTCCTATTGTTCAAGTACTAAAGTTTAACTCCAGATTAGTTTTGGTGTTTGGACTTAACCCTGTGCTTAAATGCTCTTTCAGACATACACTTCCTTGCTACTCAGGGTGGTTGAGGAGAAATACCAAAGGTGTGTTGTGTTTCCTTTTTGTACTGATTCCCATCTGTGGACTAGTTTGGAAGAAGGAAGATAAAAGCTCTGTGTCCTTTCTACCTCTGATGGACACTGTGTTTTCCCTCCTGGGTTAGAGGAGTAAGCCAGTTTTGTCTAGTTTGGAGGTATGTATGTCTAGCTAGAATAGTTCAAAAAGATGCCTTTTTTTCTTTTCCACATACAGGCATAGGAAGTCTGATTCCCTGTTGTCACCTGATTTGTAATCATTAATATCCATGGGAATTTCATGTCAGCATTTAAGCTCTGGGAATACAGACCAATGCAAGTAAAAAATCTCGGTGCAGCTGAGTATTGATAGGAGAACCAGTTTCTCCTACTCTTCAGATGTGGCAGTGCTGAATGAGGAAGAGAGAGTCTTTTGTAATTATCAGCCATTCTGTTGTTGTCTTTCAAAGAGCTTGTTTTGAAACTGTCACTTCCCTCCTGATGGCATTATGAGGAACCATATAAAAATGCTGAGTTAAAAAAAAAAGTGATGACATTCAATCAAGCAAAACCAGTATGTATACATACATGAGGGTAATTGTCTATGGAGGAGCAGTCAGGAGCAAAGGCCATTGTTTTCTCTACCAAATGCTCTGCCACTTGTTGCAATCATTTTTTTTATGATGATGAACAGTATTTCTCAATCAGTGGGTTGTGAACTTGCATGTTTTCCAATTACATTTTGTATATTTAAGTTTGATAGTTAAAGATAAGCAGCAGTACACTGAGCCAAATACTTAGGTATGAGGTAGAGTGGATGGGGGCAAAGGAGAGTGTATTTAAAATGAGATTTTTAGCTTATTTACATACCTAATAGTTTGAATCTATTACCTGGTTTTTCCTTTTTTTACAAACTCTCTGCAGAATAGAAACTATAACATGGAAAAAAGAGGATTCATCTCCAAAACCTACTTTATCTTTGCTGGCTTGTACTCCTAAGCAATAATGAAGGACTAGATTTTAAATCTTTACTAATTTGGGGGGGGTTATTTGAAATGTCTGAACTAAGGCACTGAAGGCTTTTGTTTCCTATAAAAGATGGGCACCAACAGCTCTGCCAGGGATCAGTTAAAGTTGTGGGGAGCAAATGCACCTGCAAATTAAGTTGTAATTGTCTAGTTGGACACAGAGAAACAGAGATATTGGCAGGGAAAGATTTGAAAGAAGGTTCTCACTGTTTTGTGACTGCTGCCTGCTTTTTTTTGGTTGGAATGAAAGAGAGCAACCACAGTCTCTAACCTCATCTCAGAACTGCCAGAGGATAACTGTAGAAACTCCTTGGGCCACTGCAAAGTCTGGCCACAGGGATGGGCAGGCTGGTAATATCAGACTACACCTATGTACTCTTCTGACTGTTATTCCCTAGTCTTGGCTGTTGTTGTTAGATATCTAAGTCATGTCCTAGTCCAGACAACTGTTTCCAGGTAGCATTGATACTGCCTTGCTTGGACACTCAGCTTGGCGTTTGGGCCAGAAGATCTATCTATGCCCTATTTGTCATCAATGAAATGGAAGAACATTGCCCCTGAGGGCTGTTAAGACCACCAAAGCTACGTTCCTGCTTAGAGTGCCTTTCTCCATCTTTCTCTCCCTCGATGAAAGTGAAGGGGAGATGAGCTTCAACTCAGTGCAGGAGAAGAGGGCTTTTCTTCATTAAATCATCAGGTGTTGTTTAAGTGTCACAGAAGGCATAACTGAAAGGAGCCTGCACCAGGAGGTGGGTGGGGAGGGAAGGAACTGATAGTCTCGATATAATCTTTCTTGGCCTCAATCTGGCAAAGATTTAGGCATATGACTAAATTTATGCCCTTCACTTCCTCTGTCATCTGCAGTCAGTTTCCCCTCTCAGATGTGTTAGTGTTTGGGGAAAGCAGAATTCTTGTGCTAGCTAGCTGTTGTCATAGTAAGGCTTAGCTTTCTTGTGATCACACTGATAAAACTACAGCCCTTTGGGTCCCTTTCTAAATTCTCTGTCGTTGCATTTTCCAGATAAGAATTCTGCACAGTTTTAGAGCTGTTTTGATTTACACATCTGTCATTTGTCATTATGTAGTTGTTATGTTTGACTGTTGGTCTTCTAGCTCTGCAATTTAAAGTAAGGGAAAAAGAGCATTAAAATATATTTTAAACATGTGCCTACTGAAGGGCCTGCATACACCAAAAAAGTATGGGGTTTTTTCCCAGTTCTGAAAAGAAATTAGGAAGAAATACTGGACTCCTAGACTTGGTACTTTCCTTTTGATATCTGTGATATGTGAATGTACCTAAAACAAATCAACAGTGTCTGATTTTTTGCAAGGAATGCTATTAATATTTTTATGTTAATTTATTAAGCTGTACTGTATTTGCTTTATTTTCAAAGGGGAAAAATTGAATAAGAACTAGTATGAATTTTGTGCAATATAGAAACATAGAAGGATAAACATAGAAGTAACCTGAATAGAAATATAAACAGGAATGGTGGAGTGCCAGCAGTCACTTGAGCATAAATCTGCAGGCAGCTATGCCAGAAGTCTTGTTTCATTACACTCTTTGCATTGCTTAATATAGCTTTTATAAATTGAGAAGATGTGTACATGCTCCTCATTACTGCATCTCTCCAAAATATGACCAAAGCTTTGTAGCTGTCTGGCTTTGAATTAGAATAACACCACTGGTGGTCTCTTAAGAGGTTTTTTTTTTGTTTTTTGGGGTTTTTTTGGGGGGGTGGGGTGGTTCTTGGGTAATGGATTTACATGTGGACTGCACCTGTTTGGTGCTTATTTTAGCTTAGCCTCAGACCAGGGATATGGGAGCCCCACGGAATGAGGGAGGAGTTGCTAATCCTCATAGGTTCCTAAAAATTTCAGGCCAGGCTGACTGATGATAACATACCTGAAAGGGTGTTTTATTTTGGTTTGTTTGTTGTTGTTTTTTTAGTTCCATTGGTTATGAAAATGTAAGGGCTAGAGCACAGCACAGAGTTAGAGATTTGCAGCCTGGCTTTCTGTGTTTATAAACAAATAAATGGAGGTGATAGAAAGCTGGGTGTATGAAGTGCAGGTGGGCACGGAATAATCCATGAAGTGTTTGTCATGCAAATGTGTAATATGCAATGAGTCGGTACAGTAGGCTTGCTCACTGTTCTGAGTCCATTTGTGTCCTGGATTCTTCAGCATACTATGTGTTCGTAGTCCTTTTCCCACTAGATTGCTGGTTTACAGTGAAATATATAGGAAAATATTTAAAAATAAAGAAGTAGTTTCCACCTACTCCTGTTCAGAAAGGAAGACAGAAATACTGAGTAAATGTTAATATTGAAAGAACTGGAAGCATCCTTGATTTTGTTTGTCAATATTGCACCTCTACCTGGGTTGTTGTCTTGCAAGTTCAGACTGAACACTGAACTGGCTCATAGGGTTTGTTTAGAAAGTTAGGACAAAAGGAAGAGACAACTTCACTTTGGTTGCACCAAAGTGTTAGTCACTGAACATGCCATGACTTCATTGACAGATGTTGTGTGTTCCATGTAGTTCTTGATTTGCAACAACTTAAATATATATAAAATATATATAAATTAATATAAAGGGATGTGGAGTAGGCAGTAACATACTGAATGTGTCTATGTGGTATGAAGGCGGGAGAGTGCAGTACCTCTTAGAAACAATACCTGCTTTCAGCCAGTTATGCTGTGATGCTTTGTCTCATAAATATTACGGATAAAAAACCAGCATACAGCAGGTCTTGAGCCAACTGTTCAACTGTGAGGGTAGCAGGATAGTTTATTTCTACTTTTTGTCCTTTTTGGAAGAGATGACATTATTACTTCTGTCATATTTCTTCTGGACTGTGTTTTCTAAGATATTCCAGGTTTTCCAATACTAAGCATAACATGAGACCTTTATGTCACCACTTTAGCCCATGTGCAGAATATTAGAAGAGCACAGGCTGTCTACGTCAGGCAATGAGTTCATGAAATGTTGTGCTGTGGTTCTACCTGAAGCTCACAGCTGATGCAGAATAGGATGAACCGTTCATCTGCTCCCAGTTTCAACTTTATCAATGCAAAAAGCTCAGGTCTTTTTCCCCTGAATGCCAAATGGATTACACTCTAGTTTGCTTGTGTCCAAAATAAGCAGTGCTGTATACACCTAAGGACATAAGATTCCTTCATTTTAAACCCTTACAGATGATCACATAATACATTAAACACTCTAGTTTGATTGCTGTTGTCCTAGTTTACATTGCAGAAGAGCTGAAGAATTCTGATATCAAAACTGAAGAGGGTATATAAAACCTTTCTAAAAGCTCATTCCAAACCCAAGCAATTGTAAAGAAAAATAATATGAAGAAGGTGGTATTTTGCAGTGCAGAAATCACTTCATGTGATATTCATGAGTACAAGAGTCTGAAATTGTTTTGATAAAGCAGCACAGTGGTTTGAAACTTAATATTTCCACAACAACGCGGAAAGTTGGGAAGGTGTTTTCCTCCTTTCCTGCTGAAAAGCTTACATGATCAGGGAAGCTTGCACACTTAGAAGTGAATCTGTCCCTGTACATAAAACCTGTCAATTGATTTGGACTGTCTTTAACGTTTCTCCATTTTTATATTTTCTCCATCATTATTTGAGGTGACATTTGTTGTTGTTATATGCCATTGGTCTACACTGCCCCTGAACTTCTCAGTGATTTGGATCATATCCTAACAGTGTTTTCCTGACCTACCCCTTCTGTTCAGCGCAGTCTAGTCTACTTCTATCGTGGGCATAACTGTGCAATATTTACAGCAAAATATTAGGGGAATATTTAATTAGAAATAAAAGATCAGAAAGAACCTCAGAAAGGTGTCTAGGCCATGCATTCTCCTTGCTCTAAGTCAGGACCAGCTCTACCTAGGCAGTTCCTAAAAAGTTGCAGCAATGGACAGTTGAGTCTTCCAGTGCAGTCTAATGCTTGTCTAACTTCATTCTAGGAAACGCCTCAAGTCTAAACTGAATTTCCTTTAGTGCAGTTACCGCTTATGAATTCTTTCTTGTTTCTCAGCAACTGTGATATGCCTCCTTTGCTGTTACCTGTTCCAGATTTGAATATCCCTTCAAATCTTTCATTTCCTAGACAAAAACTTGACGTTTTCATTTAATCCTTTCTTAGTTATTCCAGAAGTTTAGTGCCTAAAATTGGGCACAGTACTTGAAACAGGTACTGTATTCCATTGCAGAGTCAGTGGAAGGACTGCTATCCTACCAGGAGGAAATGTAAGCATGCAATTAAAGGTGGTCCTGCTTTTGTTGGAGTAAGGTAAAAAAGTTGCCACCCTACAGCTGAGATACAGTAACTGCCCACGTGTCTGCTCCCAGTTACACTGCAGTTGCAGAGAAAAACAGGTTTGCAGGAATGATCCCCTGTTCTGCATCACGCTGGTTTATGGGCAGTCAGTTTCTGCATCAGGGACGGAGAAGGGGACAACCATTGCCAGCTGGGGACGGTAGCAGCAAGGATTTCTCATGCCCTGAGAGGTCTGAATTAACAAGGGAAGTTCATAAAGCGTAACCAGCCAGCTGCCTACAACTGTCAATACCAGTGGTATGAAGGTCCCTGCCAGTCCAGGCATCAGCCTTCTGATTTTTAGTTTAAACATAATTCAGTAAGTTAGGGAGTTCTCAAAGAATTTCACAGTTTTGGAAGCACTACAGCTCCTTCTAGCAGTAAAGGTATATAGCCTGACTTCCAACCCTCTTCAGGGCAGTCGTTCTTGGGCTGGCAGTTGCAGCAGTTGCTTATGCATTAGGATATGAGGAAAATTTGGATTGTTTAATCACCTTCAGAACATTGGTTACTGGTTTTTAGGAAGAAAATTTTACTTGTTCTTTGATTTCAAACACTCTTTCTTCATTTCCCCAACTTCATGTGCATGTTTTTCTGTGGCTTGCTCCCAGTTGCCTAAACAAAATGTTGTGGTCCCAGTCAAGAAGTGGAGAGAATTTTGGGTTACCTCTCATGAAGCAATTTCTTAATGGAGTATCCCTTTCTGGAGGCAGTTAGAATAGCTCTTCATTCTTTGTAGTTGTTTTACAGTGGAGGGCCTGTGTCCTGTACTAATTTTAGGTGTGAGGAGGAGCCATTACGTGACCTGTGTTTACTTTAAGGACACTCATCCATGTAGTGACTGGCAGTTTGTATAAAGAAACGACCTTCATGTGCAGAGCAAAATTCAATTAGTGTTTCTTTTCAAGTATACACGTGACGCCGCAGCACAGTTCGCCCAGTTTTATTTTATGTCCACTTGATGTTTAATACGTTTCATTCAGAAAACGTCTTTACACTTGGGTGTCTCAGTCAGTGTCAGGGAGTAAATCACAAGTCACGAGATTATCAGTGCTGTGCAGGGAAAGCCAAGACACTAAAAAAGCGTGAGGTCAAACTCATTCAAGGTCACGCTTGTCCCTCAAAGCTGTTGAGGAAACGTGCGCCAATACAGACAAAAACTTGAGCGTTGATGCTGATGCCCAGATAATTCTGTGCGAGGTACGAGGCGCGCTGGGGGTCGCACGCACAGAGGCCTGCGAGGCGCAGAAGCCCCCGTCACGTGGGCGGGTGTGCGTGTGGGCGCCCCGAGGCGACGACGACCCCGCAGCCGGTTCCGGGGGCAGGCCCGCCCGGTGCGCGCCAGCGGCCGGGGCCACGGGACCAAGTCACACTGGCATTGCGCCGCTTCCAGCGTGACCGTGCCCCCCGGCCAGCCCGCACCGTGCGAGCGGGGGC
>NW_010972620.1:14442929-14484005 GCF_000737465.1 Haliaeetus leucocephalus
CAGCTCCGTGCCGCGCCGAGTACCGCGTCGGGCGGCGCCCAGGGTCCTGCCGGCCTCCGCCGCCTCCCGGACGCGCCCATGAAGCTCATAGTGCCCAAGCAGCACTGTAAGTAGCGCCGGGCCGGCGTCGACCGGGGTGCCCTTGTGCCGTGGGTGTTGGGAAGGCTCTGCCTGCGGTCTCAGTACGTGCTCCTGCCTCAGACGTTGTCAGGATTAAGAAAGAAGTAGACCTGGGCGCTGAGCGCTAATCAGGCTGACTGGGGGGGGAAAGAAAGAGTATATTGCAAACACGATAAACTTGTCGTGTGCTCGTTATTAGCATCGCCTGTGGCTCTTGGTTAGTTGGTTGGGGAGGCGTTAGTGAACTGGCTGGCTGCTTCGTGCTTTGTTGTAAGGCTACAAGTCTCAGACATCCGTGTTTGTAGCGCACTTAATTGTATAAAGTTTGTTGACTAATAGCATGTTTTACTTGCATGATCGTAGCTAACTTCTTGCACGTGCGTATGGAGCTATTAAATAATTCCATGGTAAACTCTGCAACTAAAACAATCCGACGGAAAAAGTATTCTGTTTCTTCGCACTCTCCCTTTGCTAGCCCTTCAAATAAAGCCAACAAATGTTTGCCGCTTTGTTAAAAGTTCAGCATGTTCCGAAAGGGTAATCAGGGATAGTCAGGATCACAGCTACCCGCTGCCAAAACTTAAAAGATGTTTCTACTCAGTAGGAAGCAGAGTGCATTCAGCTCCTCTGGATTTTTTTTCCTTTCTTTTGAAAGGAATACTTAAAAAACTTTTTTTGTATAAGCAGAAGGAGCATTGAAGAGCAGCTGCAGCTTTCACAAGGCTACTTAGTAGCTAGTGCCTTTTCTAGCTTTTTAAATGTTTTTACTGAGCTACATGTACCACTTTGCCTTAGAATTTCTCTGTATTGATTAATCATGCAGTGCTTATGGTACTTGTAGATATTTAATTTAGTCCTCTACCAAATTTAACGTAGTGGTGACCAAATCATTCTCTGTCCCAAACTGGTTTTGCAGTCTTTGTCCAGCTTCACATTTTCATTCAGGAGCAAAAACTGCAGAACTTGGACTAACTTACACTTTGATTTGTCTTAACTAAGAAGAGTCAGCGCTTGCATATCAAACTCCTTATAATATTAATAACTGTTTTGAAGCAAAGAATAAGACTTTTAGGGATTCATGCAGTCACTTGCATAAGAATTGGCAATTTGGAATTTCCCTCCTATCTTGAGGGGAAAAAGAGCCCATCAGAGTAAGGAGCATAGGTGAGTGCCTATACTGCCCAGGATGTATGACAACTGAGTCTTCAGTTGTGGGCTTTTAATGAAATGAGGCTTTAATGAAAACAGCAGGTGAGGGAAGTGCTTTGTAGAACTAATTTGTGGGCAGTTTCTTTGCTGAATGAAGGACATGAGTTCTTGCTGATCTTACGTTTTTTGATTGCTATGGTTAAGTTTGTAAAAGAATAAATCTGCAATTTAATATTAATCTTGCAGGAAAATACGATAGCACGTTGTCACCAGCCTAATAAATTCATTAAATTATACTCAAATTCTCCTGGTACTGCATAGCTTTCCACTGTATCCATCTCTAGTGAATTTTACACAGTCCTGTTTTACTGGGTTTTGTATTTAATCCTGGCCTTTGCAGATGTTTGTTCTGTGCTTAAGGACATATTGCAAAATGAAGTGTAGTTGCCACATGGTGTGTAAGACTTCAGTATTGATTGTGGGGTTTGCTTTGCGTGGTGAAAAAGATAATGAGATAATTGGCATTTCCCAGTATTTCACAAATGAAACCTATCTTTCTGCAGCCATTATTCCTTTAAATCCTCATAAATTATACGTTTTCTTGATTGGTTTTGCTTTCTGCCAAAGTGAGGTAGACTTCTATATTCCCAAGTCTTTTTCCCGCTCTGAGAAGGGAAGATTCCCTGTGAAACCAGCATGCTTTGCTGATTAGCCGGTGGTGAGAGAGGATCTGGGGACTAACTTATCTGCCTTTTGACTCACCTTCTGCTGCTTCTGCTTAGAAGCTTGTCTTTGCTTTGCTTTTTTTCTTGATGAGTTGTCGGGGTGTTAGGCTTGTGTCAGTTTTCTGGTTCAAATCATTAGTACAGATCTTTGTGAGACTAGAGTTTACGTTACCTTTCTGTATCACAGCACAGCGTAATGAATACAGATAAGCATCTGTTATGATGCTTTGTGCTGTGAAGTGCTCTAGAAAAGAATAAAATACTGAATCGGTGTGAATCCTGCAAATTTCAAAAGCCTGCTAAAGTGTCATGTTGTTGAGTTTAAATGTGATCTTTGAACAGAAGAAAGAAAAAGAGCAGTGAAGTGACTTCATCGATCCCTGTGAAACAGCATTGTAGCCAAGTAAGGACAAAGATTTCAGCATGGCAGTTAACTAGACTGGTGCTTCACAGCGTTATTCTACATCAGACATAGGGAAGAAGCCAGGGTCTCTATTCAAATCAGCATCTTACATCTCACTCTAAGTCAGCTGGTAATTGTTAGGGGTCAAAGAATGTATATTTTGAGGCATCGTGACCATTTAACCATGGCACTTATAATGCATATTACTTGTAATTTCAAAGCACTTCAAGTTGTAGCTTCACAGTAAAGAATGCTTTTGGCCAATATTTAGGTTGTTACACCTGTGATGTTTGGGTGCAGCATGATTCTGTATTACTACTTAAAGCCAGGTGAAAACTGTGGAAAATCTAGGCTTTTTCACCTGCAGTGATGTTAAATATGGAATGCCATGATTATATAGTATATTTTGGCGAAGAATACAGGAGTGAAAATGGTTTTGGTCTTGCTATTGTTTGACACAGTAAATAAGTACAGCATTATTGGTTACTGAAATTTTGTCCAAGGCATTGGAATATCCCACAATCTTTTAATCTTAAGAATTGCTTCAGGTGACATGCTGCTTAAAGTTAGACTCCAGTTTATTTTAATGTAGGTGGGACTAAGGGTTGCTTAAGGAATAGGACTGGTCATAAGAAACTGAACTAGTTGGTGTGTTGTGGTCCAGCATCCTGGGAGTTAAAACTGCCTACCAGCCTTACCAACAAGATACACATTTCCAACAGGAATGGGGAACTCATGCAAATCATTTCCATCAGGTTGGGTGCTGTCAGATCCAAGAATGAGATTCTCAATAGCTAATCATTGCTTCTTGTAGCTTTGTAAGTTTGGCTTTTGTTTGTTAGGGTTTTTTTAATGAATCTATACAGGCTAGGTAATGACCTAGTCTCCCAGTGCTATCTTCAGAAATCAGTTTGTGGTAGTATGACTAAATATGTGTAAATGGTCGCAACTGTTTAACAAACAGCTATGTGCTTTTGTTTGAAGTTTTTTTTGTTTGTGTTGTGCTTTTGGTTGGGTGTTTTGTTGTTCGGGGTTTTTGGGGGGGGTTGGGGTGGGTTTTTTGGGGTTTGTTTTTTTGTTTGTTTTTTTTTCATTTTGTCTGGAGGCGGTAGACATTCAATAAGCCCTTGCTGATGAAAATGATCAGGAAGGCTTTGCCTGATATATGTGTGTGATTTATTTAGGTCTAGCTTTGTAAAGTTTGAAGAAACTTCCATTACTAAGCAGATATAATTAATTTTTAAAGATATATAATCTATTTTTGTTCAAAGGAGAACAAATGCTTCCATTTTACAACATGTTTGGATTGCTCAAAATAACTGTGTCAAATAGGAAGAAGTAACTGAAAAATATGTGTAAGCTACTATCAGCTTTTTTAATAGAAAGCAGCTTACAGAAGCTATGAGAATGCTGTCCCATCTTGAGTGACTCTTGGTTTTTTTTTTTTCTGTTGTTATTTTTGGTTCTCTCTCCCCTCTTCCAGTCACAATTAAAACAGGAAGTTCTTAGATCATCAAAGCATCAAGCAATGCAAATTAAATGCAAATGAAAAATGTAAATGAAGTAATAGGATTTTGTCATATGTGTGTCCAGGAAGAAAAGCAGCTGAACCTAAAATATTTCATCTGAGATATTTATGACTAAGATACTGGAGTATTGATACTACCATGCAAATTGTTGATTAAAAAAATGAGATACTGTAGCTGTGTTCAAGGAAATACACAAGGAAATACAAGGAAAGGTCTTGTAAGAGAGATGTATAAGCTGAAACGGTTTTGGCAAAAGAAGAAACTGCTGCAAATTGGTCATGAATAAAACTAGGGTCCAGGTAGAGGGAAGAAAGTTCTAACCAGCAGGATTCAGGCACAGTCTTTTTCTAAGAGTTGAAGAGTAAAAAGATTCAGCTAACCTTATGTGGTGGTGGTTTAAACATATGAAAAAGATTACCCTTCGTTATCCCCTTTAATGGGGGGAAATATTACTTAGTGACCTAGGAGTTCCTGTTCATCCTTGCTTCCCCTGATCTTGTCTGTGTTGTGATTTCATATTTACCCTCCACACCTGCTCTTTATATTGTATGTTAAGCATAGGATTTTTAAAAACCAAATGTGTTAAATTCTGAATGTAATATGCCTTACAGGAATAGTCTTGTGTAGGTTCATACTCTTCAAAGATTGTGCAGAAACTGGGTAAAATGTATCATGGAATATCTCCAGTGAACCTTTCCCCCAGATAGCACAGCTGTTGGTGTGCATTAGATTACCTAATTATGCAATGCTGTAGATACCTTCTGTTTGCATTGTCACATGCTTTTGCAGCTAAATTTTGGAGTAGTGGAGATTTTTATCTCAAAATAATAAACCAGTAAGTAGTTGGTGCACTTTATGTTAAAGAAAATTAATTTTCTTAAGAAGATAAGTGGGGTCTTTTGATTTATGCTAGGCTTTTAAGAATGCATGATTCATCTCGCTGCTTTCACTATCAGTTCTGTGGGACCTAGAACTAGATTTTATAGTGGTGTTATTTTTTATGATTTACTGCGGTGTAGCAATACTGTAGAATAGTTTTATTTTCTCCACAATAATAGACTGCATTGATCCAGTAGGTATATTGCATACTGACTCTGCTGAGAAGAGAGAAATCGGCTCATAACAGTCTTATCAGACAATTTTAGTTAAGAAGTGCATTTTTTACACTGTGAAAGCATTTCTGCGACATACAGTGTCTTCATTTTTCATAGTAAATCACGTGGATTTGAATAACTGTTACCAGCCTAAGATGTGGATGTGATGGATTTCACTTTCTCCTCCTTGCTTTCCTGGCTTTTAATAACTTGAGAAACTGGGCATTTATTCAGGTTATCAATGAAATGCTGGACTTCCAGTTTAAAACAAACAAACAAAAAACCAAACAACCCAAAACAAACCCACCCCCCCACCCCACCCCAATTTTCCCCCCATTTTTCCCTCAGGTCTGTGGAGACTGTATCTACACAAATACCTTTTTTCCTTCATACCCCCTGGTTGTAGCAGTGAGGACCCTAATAATTTTGGTGGCTTCTGAATGGTCTTACTCTCTGCATTCAGGGAGGCAGCAAAACCCAGGAGCACCTTGCAGTCTGCGTGCATGCTCCCATTAGCACCACATTCAGTGATGCCAGGAAAGCTGAAGTATATAGATACCAGCTAAGGTGGGTTATCTAAAGATACTGAAAAGAGCTGATGGTGCTTCAGTGGTGCATTTTGTTGTGAAACATATTGAAAGTAACAAAAGATACAATGAATAAATTTTTAAAATAATCACTGGAATACAGAAGTGTTTCTACTGTCACTCCATTTGTATGGAAGTTTATATGAATTTCAGTGGGACTTGTTAGGAACTTTGAGACTTGGTTTTTTGTCCTAAATGGTCAACCAGTCAAAATAGTTGTCATCTTTATTGCAAGTGATTCCAACAGATAGCTGGTGTTAACAGCTGTGAAGCAGACTAAGCTTCTGTGCTGGGTAACTGAAATACCGGTTGCTGTGGACCGATCTTGTGCTCTTTATTTGTGCTGAAGAAAACTGCTGCTGTTCTAGGAGCAAAGTTCTTTTATTTCTGCAGCTCTCTGTTTGGCTCGCAACAAAATGGAAGGAGCTTAGATTCACAGAGAGCATAAACTAAAAAAAAAAAAAAGTCTCTTGGCATTTCTGCTTGCTTTTCAAATGTGAGCATTATGTGTATCTATCCCAAGAACTATACAGACTTGAAATAACTTCATAGTTTTCTACAATACATATTCCTTGTTAATGATTTAGTTAAGACTCCTCAAAATGTTAATGCAGTCACTTATGAGTAACTCTCAATTCTTAGTACTTAACACTTCTATTGTTGGGCTTGTGTTTGATAGGAGAATTGAATGCTTCTTCCCTCTCTTAAAGATTAAATCTACACTATAGCTTTAAAGCAACTGTTGTTGTTGCAGGTAGATTGCAGCAGGTTTTATGCCCTCAATGTCAAATATTGGAATTTGGCTTACACTTAGCTACAGGTTGGTTCAACGATGCTGCTTTTAAAATATAACTTTGTATTTGCATAGTTAAGATGCGTCCAAGGAGGAGACTTACTG
This sequence comes from Haliaeetus leucocephalus, assembly GCF_000737465.1. NCBI lineage: Eukaryota > Metazoa > Chordata > Aves > Accipitriformes > Accipitridae > Haliaeetus > Haliaeetus leucocephalus. The sequence goes on from NW_010972620.1 coordinate 14,449,435, forward strand.
TTCCAGTGAGACAGATAATTAAAGTTCTCAGTAGCGTAAATAAAGACTTGTGTAAATCAGTAATGGGATTGGCATCCTGAGCTCCACTGCATTGTAGTGTTGTATAGTGTGGACCAGACCACTTTTGCTTAAATATTTACCTTGTACTTTGAAAAGTGTTTGAGGTACAGCTTAGTGTATGGTAACATATTTTTCCTTTTTAAAATAAAGCCTATTGTAAAAATGCTTGTTTCAAATTCTTCCCATTTCAGGGAGCTTTCATGCATCTGCATAGGATGTATCTTCCCAAATCTCAATAAGACTTCATTTCAGTGTCTTTGTGTCTTGCAGCTTGTAGGGCATGGAAAAAGAAATTAGACTTTGCAACAGATAACAGTAGGTGCTTTTAGAAAAACTGAACTGTAAGCAACCTACTTCATGGGAGTTTACACATTATGCCTTCCTTGTCCTTAGGGAAGGGGGGGAGAAACTAATGATTCAATTATTTGGCATACAGCAATGGAGCAAAATAACTGTCTTAAACATCTGGATTGATTGGGGGGGTGTATTAACAACTGTGAAATTTAGACTTTTGAATTATTCAGCCAGACAAGAATGATGGTGAGACCCTTGTGGTAAGAAGTAAAAGACTCTAAGCTCCTTTCAGTGTGAAGCTGAGTAACTCAATACTGAGCTGTGATTACCTGAGGAAGAACAGTGTGATCAGTAACTCCTATGCTTATTAAAATCTTTGCCCAAACTTGTTTACATTTAGGTTCATTGGCAGAAGTATCAGTAATGCATATAGCATCCATGGTTTGGAGTTTGTATTGACACTATGTTGGGATGCTCTAGTTGGTAGAATCACATTTCTAGCAAGTCTGCCTGATTCTCCCTAAAAGCAAGGGTGACTGTGACTGCTATTTTAGAAATGGATCTTAGATGTTAGTCACATACTCAGTACTTTTAATTTAATTTCTCTAAGAAACATTACTAGCTGCCTCCTTCTGCAGTACCTGTGTATAGATTTTGTATTCTCACTTCCTAGTTCTTCATAAAGTTACGTGGCTTACTGTTTTAAATGTGCGCACGTATATGAAGGCAGAGCAGGCAGACCAACCTGGTTCAGTTACTATCTTCTGTCTGCATGTTCTCCATAGTGATTTTCTCTTGCTATTAACAGAACAAAGGCTTTGGTAGACCTAGGCCAGCTGTGGCAAATATATATATATATATGCTGAGAAACAAATGGCATTTCTTGTATAGTTGTATGATAGACTAACACATATACCAGCAAAGGGAGTCTATGCTCAAAGAAAAGGACTGTCAGTAGTAAATAGTAAATATTGAACTTAAAACAGCTCATTCTTTCTGCTAATATGTGCAGGTGATGTAGTTCCAACAGAGCTGCTAGTTCTGGTGGGTTGAAGTATGGGGACTCCCAGCATAATGGGAGAGTTATGTATTGCTGCTCCTCAGGCAGACACTTGAGACTGGAAATTCCGACTCATCTTGGAAAGGTGATTTTAGATATTACACAGTGGGAATGTGACTTGAGATATCTTGTTCTCCTATGTGATTGTTTCTTCCTCCTTCCCTCCTTAGTCTATTTTAAGAATTGGTGCCGGGAGTCAGACTGGGTGAAATTCAGTAAATGTGCTCTGTCAAGAGGTGCTGACTGAAGAGTAAAAAGTTTTCCTGGGAAAAAATATTTTCATTTTATTAAAATCTGCTTCTCCAGAGAAGAGTACGTTGAGAGTTTTCTTTATTCTTTTTCTTAACCGAGGCTTTATGAAGTCTTAACTCAGAGAGATGTTTCAAACATGTGAATTGGACACGTAAGTGACAACTAGCTTTCAGGAGCAGATGCTGCTACTGTGACTGCAGTGAATTGTCATTCAGCAAATGTTTTAAATGATATGGCTAACATATATTTACAGTGACTTTTTCTTCCTCCCCTACCCCCTTGTCCTTAGCATTTCCATGGTTTGGAATGGATATCGGTGGAACATTGGTTAAACTGGTCTACTTTGAACCTAAGGACATTACTGCAGAAGAGGAACAGGAGGAGGTGGAAAACCTGAAAAGCATTAGAAAATACTTGACCTCCAATACAGCCTATGGTAAAACTGGCATTCGTGATGTCCATCTTGAACTGAAAAATTTGACTATGTGTGGACGCAAAGGAAACCTGCACTTCATCCGTTTTCCCAGCTGTGCCATGCACAGGTTCATACAGATGGGTAGTGAAAAGAACTTCTCCAGTTTGCACACTACACTCTGTGCCACGGGAGGTGGAGCTTACAAGTTTGAAGAGGACTTTAGAACGGTACGTGAACTGTTCATAAGGGTTCAGTGGGAATTACTTTGGAAAAACATCATGGGAGTCCTATTAAAACTTGCAGAGAAAATAACATTCTTTTGTCCATCCTAACTGGTTAAGACTAACAGAATCAATTCACATTTGTTAATTGGTGGAATTGCTGAGAACGTGGAGGGGGATGGGGAGAGTATTCTACTTGTTGGGTATTCTACTGAAGTATTACTGTGCAGGATGTCTTCAGTAAACGTTTTTTTTAGAGTATGGCTGTGATGATCAGATGCCTCAATCAGCTGAGGGTGTGTTGTGACAACCTAGAAGTCTGAGACTAGGTACTCATCTTGCAAACTGGATATCTATTAGAAAACCAGAAATTAAACCATACAGCTGGAGTCTAGATTCAGGTTCCCTTCCCCTTGTATTAGTCTTCAAGCAGACTTAAGTCAAGAGTCTTGGAAGACCAAGTGTGGAGCAGGGGGAGAAACAGTGTATGGAAGCATGACAATAGCAGCTAGCTTATGATTTCAATTCTGGGAGTACATCATGTGAAGAAAGGCAGTTCATGAGGTGACTAGGTCCCAGATCCCCTAGAATTTAAAAATAACCTCTGCGGGGAGCTCCAGAAGCTGATGTAGATCTGAAGTATTGGATCCTGCTGTTTGTATAAACTTCAGCAATAGTCCTAGCTCCCGAATGAGTGCACTAGAGTGCACTGCAAAAATTGATTGTGGCAACAGAGGCAGAGCATGCTGTTGTACAAACTGCATTAGAGAGAAATAGACATTTGGGAGGCAGTTGCCTGTTTTATATGTGTCTCTACTGGGGCATATCTCCATTTATTTTCTGTATGAGAATGACTAGTCTGCCTGTACTGGAGCAGTCCCACTAAAATTAATGTGAATGATTTACTTGGCAGGCAGGTCTGACACTTCTGTCTGTAGCTTTTGACCTGATCTTGAGGGTGAGGGATGACTGCTGGGTATGACAGGTTACATCAGTTGCTTTTCTGTCTCTGCTTCAGTCTAGGTAGCTATCATACTGGTTTACTAACTGCTGTTGACTGCAGTCCTTGGCTTTGTCTGCTTCATTTTTAACTTCAAGCATCCATTCCTGCAGTACAAGAGGATTTTTTTTTTGTCAATACCCCTCACCTACCAGATGACCAAGATCCCAAGGGGGAAAGAGAATGCTGTAAGAAATCAATGTGAATTCCAGCTGTTATACTGTTGTGCAATTGTTTTCAGTAAATGTTGGACATGGAAATGGCTAGTCTAATGAAGGACTATCAAGTTTCTGAATTGCTGTAGTAGTCCACTACTAGTACCAGATTTCTTGTCCTTTAGGCTGATTGCAAGTCCCTTACATGTTACAATCTACTGATGATTGAGTCCTCAAAAGTTTTAGTTTGTCTCGCATTGTGTAAGGATGTTGACACCACAGTAGGAGGTGAATTCTAGTGCTAGTCAATGTTGCTTCAGTTCAGGTTTTCGAGCATCTTTCCATGTGTCCAGGGGATGATTCAGGTCACATTCTCTAGTGACAATGGGAGGTCACTTTGAGACTTTCTGAAGAGGCCAACTATCCCTTTGGAATGGTCTGTCTTCCCAAATTCATCTCTCCTGCATCATGTAATAGCAGCTACAGTTGCTTACTTAATAAGGAAGTTCCTGTCCCTTGCTCCTACAGCTGTGGAATTGAACTGGAAGTTACCTGATGGCTATAATAGCTAGGCATTTTTTTTCATAGCTTTGGCTTTAATCTGGCGTAAATACGCAATTTACAGCGAGGGACCAGTCTCTATCATCTCAGTTGCAATATAGTTGATGTAGCACTGGAAGCCATAGTTGAAGTTTGGGCTGTTTTGCTAGGTATTGTACGAAAATATGAGGTCACATAGCAAATTACTGGTGGACTTAGGCATGAAATCCCACATCTCTGCAGTGTTAGTTAACATTCTGTGTGCTGCAAGACTTGTAGGTAGTTTAAGAAAAACACTTTAAAGGCTCGCTGGGGTGTTTTATAGCATAGAGCAATCAGTGAAGTGCACTCACACCTAAGTGTGCATTGGACATCTTCTAACAGCTGTCCAGTTCCACACCTTCCTTTATAGCAAGTATTTCTTGGCTCAAACTGTAATATCCATAGAGTACTACAGAAGCAAAATACTCTCCATTGCATGAAGATTTGCTTGTTTAATCTCTCTCAAAGGGCTGAGTGTCCTGTGTACTGGCACTTAAATTGTCACACTTCATTAGCCACTGTAACAGCAGCTGGCTATCTCAGTGTGTTCTGCTGACTGTAAATTGACATTGGACAACAGCTTCAGGATTGCTTTCTCAAAGCATTGAAATGTCTGTTTCAAATATTTGATCACTCTAATGCACCTGTAGAAGTAGAGAACATGTGCCAAGTCTAATATCCTGCTGTTGCAGGATTCAATGTTGTGTAATGCTTTGTATGGAAGAGGCTTTAAATGTTCCTGTTTCTGTAACTTAGAAGCAATGTGGAAAACCTCAAGTAGGTTTGTGAATGTTGTTAATTTCATCAAAAAATCTGGCTAAATTCTAGGAAAATTATGAAACTGATATAGGTAACATGCTTTTGTTCTGGCCCTTTATTTCCCTGTGTACATGCTTTTAAGTTATTTGTCTTTCATGGCATTTCTAAATGCTTACGGGACTTTCAGGATTGCATAGATTTGGGACAAAAGATCCAACATACTGCAACACAGCATTCGAATGCCAGAGAAGGAATCCTAAGATTACAGCAGCTTTTTCTCCTTAAAATAGACAAGTAAAAACCCTGTTGTTACTTGCCTGTTCCAGTGTCTTACTTCTGATCCCTAAATGAGTTAAATAGCTTTGATCTAGACATCTCTGCTTTTTAAAATAAAATTGTGAGGCATCCTCTGTTTGTCTTAAGCCTGTATTCTGTGCCATAGAAAGGAACTAAATCTGCAAAGCTAGCTAGGTTTAGCTATCTGACCTCCCTCTCATGATCCACAGTGTTGGATAGGAGAAGACCTGGAGAAGTCTCCATGGACTGCTTGGTGACTGCCAGCAATAACGATAAGTAGCCTGGCAAATCATTTGATTCATTCTTAAGATCTGAATGCTTCCTCTAGAAGTAGGAAAACTGACTCTATTCATTAAACTAGACCACAGAAATAATTTTAGCAACCATATGGTTATACTTAATGTTTGTTGAAGGGCATCAGTAGGTAATTCACTAAAAGGACTGTTTCCAGGTTAGGGTGTTTCTTCTTGGTTTTGTTTTTTGTTTGGCTTTCCCTCCTCCCCACACCTTTCTGAATGACTGAAAATAAAGCCAGCCAGCCATAAAGACCAGTAACAGTGGTGTTAAGGCATGGATGAAATTGTCACCTAATTCTGATAATCCTCCCTCCTTTTCCCAACTATGTACTGTCACCTCACATATTCTGTAAATGTTCAAGTAATGTCATTTCTGTAAAAGTAAGGAGTATGTACCTGTGTGTACCAGTAATATAAATCTCTTCATACTCTGCGACTCCTCCGTGATAGCACATGCACATTACTTGCACAGAATTATGCTGTTAACGTAATGAGGAATAAATTCTTAGGCTGTCACTCAGTTTTGTAAAGCAACTCAAATGTAAAGGATACGTGGAGGATGAGGGAAGAAAGGACTATTCATACTTTTGTCTAAAACCTGCTCTATTGCAAAATTCTTGTTGATTGCAGTGGCTCAAAGGTGGGATTTTTGTATTCCTTTTCTGAACAGACAAATACAGAACCTGATTTATCTTGATAGAAATTTTACTGCTGGCTGCAGTGGAAGCAGGGCCTGGGCCAAAACCCAATCACTTAATAAAGAACATTTGGGGCAGGAAAGGAAGGAAATCTGTTACCAACACAAACTTAAAGTCAGGCCTTGACGTTCCCCATAATGTGTAAGAAAAAAGCTTTAAGAGTAAGCTTGCTGTTGGAGAGTGATTTCCTTGTGCCAGATATTAGCTGATTCTAATGCTTTACTTTGCGGTATGAACCGAATGCCTGTGGATGACTTGTAGACTGTATTTATCTTAAAACAAATAAACTCACTGTCCTGTGTTGTAGGATGAGTAAGCTGTGTAACTCTGGCTTAGTGTAAGACACTCAAAACTCTTGTTGCACCTCACTTGCTTGAGGAGGCTGGACACTGCTGCTCAGGCCATAGGTGCTGGGCTGGAGTTGAAAGTGACATCCAGAGAATGGATGAAGTAACTATGGTACCTTCTGTTACCACCACTGCAAGAAGGTAGGAGATTCTTCAGAGGGAATGAGGAGAAGCCATGTGCATCTCTTCCCTGTCAAGAGAAGGAAGAGATCCTTACAGCTAGCTGGGCAAGAGGGCTGATCCTCTGCAGAGGATCCCAGACAAGTGCTTTTTTTTGCCCAAAGCTGGTGCAGAGTCCGTCTTCTCTTCTGGCTCAGCAAATGTTGGGCTTACCCTTTATTTGCATTAGACTTTGTCTTGTTTGAATGCAGGTAGATATTTCTCAGCCTTAGGGTGTGGAACAAGCTGGTGGCAGTACCTCATCTGAGCTCAAAAAGAAACAGGGTTGGGGGTTGAGGTTAAGACAATCAAAATATAAAGGAAGCAAAGTATATCTTTATGAAAGTGGAGGAGAGGTAATGGGAGGGAGATGGAAGGAAAAGCTAGACCATAAGCTATTATAAGAAATAAAAACTGGAGCAATGCCCAGAAGGCATATGAAAGCCAGAGTGTTATAGTAAATGAGGCTGCTGTAATTGGTAATTAAAAACGTGCAAGGCATTGTGTTCGTAACGGCTTCTTACAGAAAAAAAATCGTATTTCTGATTGAAAGTCCAAGAGACAGATGAGCTCGTAACTGCATCTAGTTTTGGACGTTCCTGTGCTCGCCAGAACTTGGTAACAGTGTGAAAATTCAAATTGGGTGAAAACTTTCATGAGCTGGAGCTTCATTGGAAAGATGTCTGCACACCAGTGTTGATCCATTAGGCTTCAACCCTGCAGCATATATGTCACAGCTGCCCTCAGCTCACTTCTAGAGGACTGGGCTGTTTCATGTTTTCCTTGCACAGGTGGAAATATTTACTGTCCCGTAAAGAAACAAATGTTGACTGAAGTCTTTGACTTCTGTGCTTCTGTATTTCAAAGCAGCAAGTTGGTACCACTTTTTTTTCCTTTTATACTGTCTGGTACATGAATACAGCTAAAAATTGTTTGACATTATGCATATTATTTAAAAACAAAACAAACCTAAACTTGAACAGACAGTACCATTTTCCCGCACTTCCTCCAACTGTACAGTAAGAAGTGGGATTTCATTCTCTTTAGAATAGCATCTGTATGCAGTAATAACAGACCTTTTGTGTATCCTTGAAATCAGCTGGGTTTCAGGATTTTGTTGCTAAGATGTCAACAGTCATGGGGAAGTGTTCACTACTTCCTTGCTGTGTTGCACCTGCTTGTAAACATGGTTAAAGTCCTGAGTCCCTCCTTTTGATGGTCCTGAAGAATTGCTTGAAGTCCAGAGTGTTTTGTTTCCTTGCCTCCCCTGGTCTTTAATAAACAGTCTGAAATGAAGAGGAATTTCTACAGTCTGGCTATAATGCAGAAAAATTGTTCTTTTAAAACATGTACATATGGTTTCCTTGTAACCATCATAAATTTTCCCTCCAGGGTCCTGTATGCTACTTTGTTCTGCAGTTCTTCCTCTCATAGCACAACTTTCTGACATAAAACTTTTCTAGAGAGGCACTGTGCTGAATATAGTTACAGGAGAGCAGAGCAGGATAAGTTGACCATTATGCTGTCTGCCCTCACATTAGGGATTGTAAAGGGCTGGAAAATATCTGCAAATGCATTTTGTAAAAAGTTGTAGGAAAAACGTCCAATTAAAATGTGCTTCTACACACAGCTCCTGTTTTTGTTTTGCATTTTTGCACATAAACTTAAATTCCTGCAAGGAGAAAGTGGTTTGAACAGCTGAAAGATGAGGACAAGTAGAGTGTGGTAGGTCAGGTGATGGCACCAGAAAAAAAAAGTTTGCCTACTCATACATTAGTTATGATGTTTACAGACACATCTGTTTTGTGGTGCAGTTTTGCTACTTGAGTGTATGTGAGCAAAGAAATGAATAGAAAAAAGGCAGATTTCTATATGCAGGGAAAGGGACTGGGAATTGTGACCCTGGCTGTATCATGGTTTCTTGAACAGGACTGGATTACTACATTTCTTGCAACTGTCCCTAATTTGTGTTTAGAAACAAGAACAGTAGTGGCTCACAGGGCTGTTTGGAGCCTCAGAGGTCTGGTGGCTGCAGAGCTCGCGGTTCTCTGAATGAAGGCAGATCGACGTGGAATACTGATGCCAGTCTTGCTCCTTCCAAAAATGAAAACCAGACTGCTGCAACAACACAGGAAAATAGTTTTTCAGTCTGCTATGAATATCAGACATGAAAGAAAGCAGTAATAGGGCTTTTCTGCTTACAGTCTATCAACTGTTAAATATAACACAGAGCTATAAAAAGCAGAACAAATTCTAGTATGTCTTTTATATGTGGAGGGCTGGACCTAATAAAATTTGTACACTTAGTGCTTGAAAAAGAAGCTTTGATTAGTTTCTTTTGTTCTGTCCTTACAAAATTGGTGGGCTGACTGGTGAGTTTGTAGAAACAAGGATTTTGTTTGTGTGTTTGCACCGATGCCAGAAGTGTTATACTCTTAGATTTGTATTGCTTGCTCGTGTCTTGCAAGGTCTCTCGCCGATGCTTACCTATTTATAAAAGTGTAACATGGATAAGACAAAAGCAGCTTGTGGCTGGGTGCTTGGCTTATGGGACAACAGAGGTTTTGACAGTAGGGGCCATAAATCTACTAATGACTTATGTCTGTATAGCAGGCTTTTGGTTCATAGCATGTTTGTGCATGCTGTATCTGTATTAGATTGTGTTTGGTCATGCTGCATCTAGCTTATACAGTACAATGAGGAAACTGAGACTGTACAGCACATAACCTAGAGAAAGATAATGGCTAGTATAGAATCTTTCCTTATTTTGACTAGCTGTGTGCAACAGTAGTTGGGTTTTAACAAAAAAAAAAAAATTCCTCTAACAAGTGATGACTTAGTGGGCTCCATAAAATGTCTATTGTGAGAAAGAGTGCATGAAGCATTTATTATGTTAATGCCTTGTATTGTATATCTCTTGATTGGAGCTTTTCCTCTCAGTCTAATAGCAAGAAATTGCTGAAATCCAAGATATTTGCAAAGTAGCCTTACGATTTTTGTAACATTTCTTTAAAAACCTTTTCTCCTGATTTGTGTTTTTTCTTTTTATTTGCTGGCTAAATGGTTCAAGTCTTTTATGCTGCATTTCTGTAATTGTAATTTGTATAGCCATGTGGTAACCAAGAAAAAAATATGAAGGGATTGCAAAAGTTACAGGAAAAAATACTGAAATAAGAAGAAATTATCTCCACCTGTCTCTGTTGTCCTATGAATAACTGGAACTATATTGAGGTCTTTGAGACTGCTGGTTTGGAGTTTTTTTGGTCTAATTTATTTTCTGTGGTTCCAGGATTTGAGGAGTAGCAAGTATAACAAAAGGGCAGACCCAAAGAGTAGAATGGCTTTCAGTTAAGGCAAGTTAGAGCTATGTACAAGTACAGAAAAAAACTTAAGGGGAGAGATTTAAATAGCTCAAAAGAATGTAACCTATTGACCATGCCTGTTCCACAGAAATATCTCTCCTCTTTATAGTGACTTAATATAGCTTCCAGAATTAAAAATAGGAGGTAGGTAGCCTCATAAATCTTCCTCATTAGCTGTTATAAAAACATCCTGCAATATGCAAATGTTTGAGAACCAGCCCTGTGCTGTATAACTCCCTTTTGTTCCTAATACCCTATTGTTTTTTCTGCTAGAAAGTGGAGTTAAGTAAGACCTACTTTGCAGGTGTGAGGATGCAAATGACCTCAGGGTTTGGACAGACAAGTTTACTATTTTTTCTCCCTCTTTTCTCCCTGACACAAGTCTAAGCTCAATGTCATCTGGAAAGGAGACTTTCTACAGATTGTCACTGTATCCTATTTTGAGAAAGGGATGCGATTTCTAGTTTTAGTAAACAGAATGCTATGGCAAGTAGACACGTCTGTTTAAGTACAGTCATGGGTGACCTGTGAGATCTCAGAGGGAGTGTCCTTTCTAAGCTCTTATAATTGTTTTTCTGCCTTCTGTTACAGTTCTATTTTTATGAACATTTTGCTGGGGGCATGGGCCTGACAATAGTTTTGTTTAGGTTTTTATATTGTTTTTCACCAACATTGGGTATACCCTGTTTTTCATGAGGCATTTTAAAGTGCTTATGGTAATTTAAAGAAATAGTGCTCTCATATTACTGGTGACTTATACTAAAAAAAAAAATGCAAATCTTTTAAGCCTAATCCACTGCATAGTTAATGCATATTAATGTAAGCATGTGCACTTTGTAAGGCTTCAACTGTCTTGTTCTTTAACTGAAGTTTCTTGGATCTTAACGCTTCTATTGAATATTTCATTAAACTGCTGGGAAATGTAGTTGGATGATGAGTTAAAGCACTCTGCATCCTGAGGAATGCTGCTGTGCAGGCGTGTGTCAGATACTGTCCAAAAGCTGCAGAATGCAGCTCCTCTTGGGATGGGGATGAGAGGAAAGACATTTACTGCTTCAGAATACTGAGGGGGGGGGGAATGTTTCCTGCTTGCAGAGCAGGGAATATCTCAAAGGCGGAGGAGCTAAACAACATTACTGCACAGCACATCACTGTTTTGGGAGGTACCTGTTGTCAGGCAGATAGCAAACTTTTCATTTCGGACTTCAGGCTTAGGTCTTTGTACTGTTTAAATAGCATAATGTGTTACTAGTAAAGTGATCAAAGTGCTTCAGCGGAGCCTTTTGTCCTTCTCAGTGTTATATTATACTAGGAAATGTTTGTTTATTAATTTCTTGTTGTTTTCCAGATTGCTGATCTACAACTCCATAAACTGGATGAATTGGACTGTTTGATTCAGGGCCTCCTTTATGTTGATTCTGTCGGTTTCAATGGCCAACCAGAGTGCTATTATTTTGAAAATCCTACAGATCCTGAACAGTGCCAGAAAAAGCCTTATTGCCTTGATAATCCATATCCTATGCTGCTGGTTAACATAGGCTCAGGGGTCAGCATCCTAGCTGTGTATTCTAAGGACAACTATAAGAGAGTCACAGGATCCAGGTAAAATTAATTCTATGTTCTTTTAATTCTATTTTATTTTCTCCTTAATAATTGAACAGATAGAACCAGACAGCGTGACTAGTAGGTGCAGCCCCAAACTGTGCTTGTCTTGCCATTTCTTTTAAAAGCCCACCAGTAGCAAGGCTGGAAATATCCTAGGATTTCTTCAGAGACAGTATCTACATCAGGGAAATCATTGATCCATTCAACTTTAGAGTTGCCTTAGTCTCTTCTTGGTGTTCTTACTTGCTTCCTGTCTCTTGCTGTGAATTACCAAAATAAAGCTGTTCTAGTAAATGAATCTTCTCTCCCCTGCTTTGATCCCCCAGAACAGTCAGAGCAGTGAAATAAAAACGCTTGGGCTAAACAAAAAGCTCTTGCTTAGTAGTTAGGATGTGTCCAGGATATAGGAAAACTTTGTAGAATTACTTGCTACGACTGGATTTTGGCAGAGGAATCTCACTGGATATCTTGTTTCCTTACTGATTGCGCTAGTCTTTGGACCATGCTGGTAAATTAAGGAATGCCAGTGTGTAAAGACTAGAATCTGATTGTCTGTGTTCTTATTTTGTCCTCAGTGTGATTTCGGCCTGGGTCATCCAGTGCTCTCTGAAATGATTTGTAGGGTATAGCTGGGTTGAAATGATCTCTGGCCCATGTTCAGTAAGAGATTTAGATGCAAGTGCTCTGTTTAGGAATTCAGGAGTTCAGTAGTGTAGATGCAGAATTTTGTTCTCAAGACCAAAAAAACACCCTAAGGCACATTTAAGTTTACTCTGTAAATGTGGCAACAGTGCTTATTTATAGGAAACCACTTTAGTTACAAATGTGTCCATCCAGACTAGTAGTAAAAGTACTAATAAATCTGTCCCACTTTTTCCTCTTACATGCAAACTAAATTGGGATCCTTCATTTTTAGTAATACTGTAACCTTAAACCCAAACAAACCACCAAAACAGAAACCTAAAAAAAATCTGTTTCCAAAACAACAACCAAAGAAGCTTTTTGGTTTTGCTATAGTCCCTTCCAAAGCTGCATTCTGTTCTTCAGCGCATGGTACATATTAATAAAGTTTCTCCTGTATACTGCACATGACTGCATATGTGTCTTCTGTTGCCTTGTCTAGGGCCTATCTTTGCCGCAAGGGTAGCCATGAGCCATTTGTCTGTATACAATACAGATGACACAAGTTGAATGGAAGAGGTATTGGTTTTCTTGTAATTCTGGTTGTTTTTCAAGCATAGCTCTTGATACCTGTAGATGTGCTTCTGATCATCCTCTCCACTATGAAAGGAAAAACATGACTTGCAGTGGGTTGCTGACTTGTTGTAGATGATGAAATCAATACTGTCTTGTGGCTGGTGTGCAGGGAGGGCTTGCTACTGTTCAGATACTGAATATATTGTAGTGCTACTAGATGTGTTCTGAAAAACTTGCCTGATAATCTGAAAGCACTGATTGAATGGTGTTCCTGTGTGACCTCCTGTGCTTCTTTGTGAAGTGCAAGTGTGGTGTCTCACCGATCCTCTTGTTTACAGTGCCTCCAGTCAGTGTGAGTGCAATCAGTGCAAATAAGCTAACTTTCTCAAGGGTTAAGAAAGAATGAGGAAGGACGTAGAGGTTAGTAAGTTGAAGTTCATGTCTGTTAAGACTGAAGAGTCTAAAGTAAATTTTAATGAGATGAGTTAGCAACCTGTTATGCACAATCAAATACTCCCTGCTAAATTTATGTAGTCAGTAAATATTGTACTTGAACCTGTGCAAGATATTAAAGTGACTGCTCCTTGCTCAGAGCTCTTTGGAGGGCTGAGACATTCAGGGCTTTCTTTGAACGGGAACCAACCAGACTGCTTCCTGCCACTGGCTAGGGGGGCAGGATCTGTCTTGGATGCCTGCCCCTGCAGGGATTTTTAGCTTTGATCGCTGTTTATTCTTTCATCACTGACTTAAGTGATCTGTTGGCTAATTATTCTTGCACAAGAAAAATTTGCTAGAGTGCTACAAATAGCAAACTGGCATCTGCATTGTTGGATTGGACCTTGTTCTCAGCTAACCCTTTAGCATCGTTTCTCCTATTTAAATGTTAAGGACTTAAGAGTAGTTCAGTTAAAATCACACTGGATGACATTTGTGTTAAATAGAAACTCAATTTAGGGTGTCTTCACAAGGGAGCAGTTGCAAGATGCAGTTGGTAGCTGTGTAGACCATGTTGAAAACACAAGTCAAGAGCTGTGGTAAAAGCTGGTTCAAGGTGCTGGTCTGAAGGAACTGTGCTTTTCTAGTCTTGGAGGAGGAACGTTCCTGGGCCTGTGCTGCCTACTGACTGGCTGCGAGACGTTTGAAGAAGCACTAGAAATGGCTGCGAAAGGAGACAGCACTAATGTGGATAAGCTGGTGAAAGATATTTACGGAGGAGACTATGAGCGGTTTGGCCTTCAAGGGTCTGCTGTAGCCTCAAGGTACATGTTAATTGAGCTGGTTTTAAGGAGTTCTTTGGGAAACTTACTGTGCATGCTGAACTGAGTGCATAATCCCTGGACTATGCACTATGTACATGTGGAAATGTCACTCTGAATGTATCATGTGGTTTGTCCTTAGATCTCTCACTTAACTTGCTTTTTTTTTTTAAACAGGTATAAGCAATGCTTGATGTAGTTTGCTTCCATTTAAATTACAGTTATTTTAGAAGAAGTGTCTTTGCTTATTGGTCTGCCTTTCTAATGAGATCCCTTTTCACATTTCAAATCTGTCTCAAATCAATGGATATCAAATCCAAGCAAAACTTATTAAATGGTATAATTTCTAAGGGCTTTTAGCATTCCTAAATAACTCATATTAAAAGGAATAATCTTCCTCACACAGCTTTGGTCATATGATGAGTAAAGAAAAGAGAGATTCCATCAGTAAAGAGGACTTGGCCAGAGCTACTTTGGTCACCATCACCAACAACATAGGTTCTATTGCTCGCATGTGTGCATTGAACGAGGTAAGATAGCATATTTACTATGAGCTTAAAACCTTTAGAAACAACATAGTAAGATTATCAGAATACAAAAGTGTAAATTGCTGGTATAGTAGGTGTGTAACTGACCCTGGTAAATATGCATATATTTAATGTGGTGTCCTAACTCTTGTGATTTGTGTTATGTGTGCTTTGATGCAAAGTATAAGGTACTTTGAGCTTCAAAGGTAGGTAAGAAGGGAGAAGAGCTGACTGTAAAGATCTCCTTGAACTATTGATGCCTAGAGCTGTTCAGTTGCTCTCAAGCTGTAATACATAGATATTAGCACCTTTGTAATCCAAATTAATACTCTCAATTACCTTGTGGTTATTAATAGATCTTACTATACTATGACAGATTATTTTTTTAATAGTATTTTGTTTGGCTTGTTTCCATAGTATGATGGGTTTGAATTGCATATTGGGTTAAATGCTTTGATAGATATAAGATCCCTTGCATTGGATCAGAAAGAAGAAAAATATAGTACCTTATCCTGCTTCAAACCTATCAGCTGCTTGTTACATTGTTTTCTTTAGGCATGATAACTATGGATGGATTGTTCCATTCAAACACCTTTCCAGGTTCCAGCAGTTTAAAAATAAATAAGTAAATAAATAAAAAACCCAAACCCAAACATTTAGGCACTTGTTTTGAGCTGCAAATTGCACCCTTTACTATTAAGTGGTAACTAATCTTTTATCTGCTCTCAATGAATTTATCTAATCTTTTTTTTAATACATAGATGTTTTTAGCTCCACAGCATTCTGTGGTTAGAAGGAAGTGCTCCTTTTTTATTTTTTTAATCAACAACACACCCACACAGCCCACAAAAATCCCAACAAAATACCCCAAACCCAAAAAACTCACCAAATTGCCATCTGATTCCTTTATTGGATCCTATCTAGCTTTTTGCTTTATGAGAAATAGCAAATAATTCATCACTAGTGCTTTTGGTGGGTTTTGGGTTGGGTTTTAAAAAACCTTTATGACATCTCCCTCTTGGTCTTTCCAAGACAGAATGTCCTAATACTTAATCTCCTCTCCTACGGAAGACACTCTGTGTCTCTTTTCCACTGTTTCATTTTGTCTTATCTCTTTATGATTCTAATTTTGAGATTGAACGGTCAGATCTTCATGCAGTATTGCGAGTGTGGTTGCACAATGAATTTATGTGATGGCATATTGATAAATTTTGTGTTCTGAGTTCCTTTACTAATAGTTCCCAATATTTTATTTTTATGAACATGGGGCTCATATTTTTAAGAAACCATGCACAGTTCCTCCACAGTCTTTCTTGAGTGGTGGTGGCTAATTTGGGGCCTATCATTGTGTCTGAATACTGAAGTCTGTCTGTCTCTTCCCCCTTCCATTTGTGTCATTTCACTTTTTTAATTTAAACTTCATCTGCCATTTTATTTGTGAGTTGCTGGGTGTAAGTCTCTTCAGGATTGTTATGCTGTTCATTTTTTATTCTGACTCTCCTGGATAACTTTGTATGCCAATATATGTTATGTTTGTTGCTGATATCCCTCTCTAGAGCACTTTGAAAATACGTTGAACAGCACAAGTCTTAGTGTATGCCCCTATCAAATGCCACTGATAACCTCCCTTCATCGTGAAAAGTGGCTACAGACTTTTTTTTTTGGCAATTTGACTCTCTCAGTCAGGATGATTCTCTTTCAGTGTTCTCTCTGCTTTCAGCTTCTTTACAGTGTTGCCTTGTGGCATGGAGTTCAAGCAGCATTGTACAGGGCTATCAAAGCATGGAGAGTTGCAGCAGGGAACCACATGCGATGCATTCAGAGGAGGAAATAGGCTACTAATGAAACTAATGCTTCTGAGTCGTTGTGAAAAAGTTCCTAACATCTTTATTTTGTGGGCAAGCTTACTTTAAAAACTGGACGTGATCCCAGAATTTTGTGGAGGAATGTGGATTGATGTGTAAAGTATTCTTCATTTCACAGACAATGTCAAAGTAGAATTTCTCCAACACTTGAACTAAATTATTTTGTAGCTTTTTAGAGAATGAAGACTTCATTTAGTAGCTTTACATACTATTAAAAAAAAAAATCAAACATGATATATCATTGCAAGTAAACTCATCTCCAGATAGCTTGCTCTCAGGGGAAAAAAGTAATGCTGTCGTTCTGCTAAATAATCTAGACACCTAAATTGCCTTTGGGAGATAGGGCTCTGACTCACCAAGTTTGATGAATGAAATGCCTAAATAAGAGCTTAAAAAACAGTTGAATATGATATATTCTTTTGTGGAGTTTGTGTGTATTAGGTTAGGGTTATGGTGAAGCTCACTTTTAGGTTCTTTGACAAAATCAATTTATGCCCTGAAGCATGAGTTTTGATAAGTGGGGTTTTCTTGGGTTTTTTTCAATGATTGCAGCTTTAATATTGTGTTGAAAATGACTTGCATATGTGCAGGAAAAAATGAGGCTGGGGAATAAATGAAATATTCTGTCTGCAGAACTTCAAAGTGAAGTTTGCTTGCACAAAGTTGGCAGTGGGGTAGAAAAATTCCATAGTCTGGAACCATTTGGCTACACATCATTTGAAACAGTCTGTCCTAGGCACAGCAGAACTGCATAAAGGAAACCAGTCTCTGTGGTTTATACTTTTCTTACTAGCAGAACATGTAAGTTGCATCTGAATGAGGCTTCTTGCAAAAATATATGCAGGCTTTTTTATTGCATCTTTGATATTGATTCCCCTATTCAATTATATTGGCAAATATGTGTATATACTATATTGAAGCTATACTATAGCTTTCTACTGCAGGATAGTTGAACAATTTAGCAAGACCCCACAGAGTGAAAGAGTGCATGTCTTTTCCAGGATGTTGTAATTTGGTTAGCTTAAGTAAGCATTTCATCACCATTCCTTCATTGGTTTAAGACTTCTGTCTTTCAGCTTTGAATATTTCAGCAGTGAACAATTTAAAAGTAAATTAGCAAGACTCTCTTAAGAGGTAAAAGTAGTATTTCTTCATTGTCTGACTCCTGAAAACTGCTAAAGCTGTTTTTAGTTCGGTTCAAAAAATCTAGGAAACTTTACATCTTTAACATAATTTTTAACCTTGTCAAGTCAAGGAATGTTGGAAAATAAAATTGATATGAAATTTGCATGTTATATACACTCTGCTATTCTAGTAGATACGACTAGTATTTTTAGATTTAAAATTTTCAGTAATTTTCATACTTGGTGTTAGGTACTGCTTGCTTGAATTTCTGGTAACAGTAGCTTCGTGTGTATATTCAGAAAAAATAATGTCATGAAGATGAAATTCAAATGTAGATTCTAATCAATTTGATGGTATTGCAGTACAGGAAATTAGTTACATGTTTGTCCATCCTTTGTCAGAAATTACTTCAGAGACAAAACTGCCTTGTCAGAGGATGCAAAGTGCTCTTGCCCATGTTTAATAGCAGCCTTTTGAAATTTGAGAAGTTCTTATTTTCAGCCACATAAGTTCCTAGGAATGAGTATGAATGCATGCTGATGTGACTGCAGAGTGTAAGGTTATAGATGACTATGAACCTGAATTGTTTAAATAAAGTTTGTCTTGATGTGTTTGGTTTGAGGACAGTCAGACATGTAACTCAGTCATCAGAGACTGGATAAATGAATTATTGCGTCTGCGTATCAGCACTCTCCAGTACTGAGTATTCATGTGAGGATGTTCTCTGTGGTATGTCATATGCATGGTACTGGACATGACAAAACTGCGGTCTGTAGCAAAGTAATTGCTGCAGAACCAAGTGTTGGGCTTTATAGAGCTGTATGTATCTAGTAGAGTTAATACTTGGTAATTCTAGCCTCTATGCAGATTTTTGCTGGTACTTTTCAGCAGAGAACTCTTGAAGATACATTTCTAGGGCTCCTTCAAGGCTCCTGTAAAAGCTTATGTCTCCAGGATCTGGCCTCCTACTGAATCTTCTAGACCAATTCTAGTGTATGGTGAACATCATATGGTACACCAATTCAAAATGCAGGTGCATTTTTGTGCATAACGGGCAAAACTGGGCTTGGTAAGATAGTTATGGGCATTGTTTAAGCACCAGAACTGTTGCTTACATGCACTGATGTGCACACAAGTAAGGATAGTGTGTGGCTTTCTCACTGACAGCATAGGGCTGATTGTTCAAAAATCTTAAGCTTCTGTGTGAACACTGAGTTCAAGTGAGCTTTGAAACAAAGGAATGCAGTACATGTTAAGTATCATCTTGGCCATGTTTTGCTTGCTGCTTGAAAATGGAACCACAGTCCAGATAATGGGAAGAAGCATCTTGCATTATCTATTTCTACCATAATTATTCTCAGATACCCTTCAGAGGTTCTCCATCTGGACTGAATAATCATAGTGATCTCTGTGAAGTTGCTTCATTTAATAAGCAGGGGGAAAAGATGTCTTCAGTGCTGCCATGTCATATACAATTAAAAAAAAACAAAAACCAAAACACACATAATCCTGTTCATGTTGGGAAGGTCCTGGACTTTTAAGCAAATAGTCACCATCTGTGACATCAGCCTCTCACTTTCTTTGGAATAAAACTTCTTTTTTTCTTTTTTTTTTTTCCTTGCAACATCTCTACTTAGCAGTCAGTAACTGCAATTATTTTCTTGACTCTTGAGTCTGGAGAATGTAACTGTAACCCAAAATTCCCACTTAACTTCATAGTGGAGGCAGAAGTACATGTTGAATGGGGCAAATAATGTAGCTGAATATAATTTTTGCTGGTCTGCTTTTTGATTTTACAGAACATCGACAAGGTGGTATTTGTTGGCAACTTTCTCAGAATTAATATGATTTCTATGAAGGTGCTAGCATATGCTATGGATTATTGGTCCAAGGGACAGCTGAAAGCTCTGTTTTTGGAACATGAGGTAAGGAAATACATGTTGAACTTACTTTTATTTGTAAGTATAAAAATCTTGTGGTTCTTGACTTGGTGAAGCTAAAAGGGAGAATTTCAATGCCATTGCTTTGAAGTGAATGCACAAATGAAGTTCTGCATAAACATGATTTCATTACAAATTCATTTGAGAATACCCATTGTTAACTTCCTGACTTGATCACTGATCTTGGGGTATTTGTTGCTAAACATTGCACATCTCTTGTTTTTGCTTTCTGACCTTAGTACCAACAATGTTCATTTGCGTGGTCTGGTATATAAACCTCAACTAGAATTAATTTTTGTAAGCATAATTTTGAGGTGACTGTCAGATGGATGTGTTCATAATGGAAACTGCCCTGCCTCAATACAGCATCATTATAGTGGTTCTGTAATTTCTTCTCTTCTGACAATTTTGAGAACTGTGTAAGACTTCTCCTGGTATAAGGCCCTTTCTTGGACCTAAACAAGATCATATTAAATCATAATTCAGATACAGCAAATACTTGGCACAGCAGGGCTGATCTTATAAGAAAGGTCTTTTAATTGCCTTAACAGAACCAAAGACTTTACGTGTTCATGCTTGTCTTATTTTGGAATTTGATTGTTTGGGTTTTTTTTGCTTTTGACTTGTTTAAAGGGTTATTTTGGAGCTGTTGGGGCTCTTTTAGAATTGCTTAAAATGACAGATGATCAGTGATGAAGCTGTCTGAAGAGATTCCTACTGCAGATGCTGCTGGATAAGAGTGAGAGCCACTACAAGGATGGAAATGAAGCCATTATGGTAGTATTACCTGCTGGATTTGTAAATAACTTAAAATCCTTTTAGCTGATCTTTAACTTCTGGGTTTTGAGCTTATACTTCAGAATTCATACTGGGAATAACAAAAGATTTTTTTTTCTGTACACTGTATTTTTTAGGGGAAAAATGTGCAAAGTGGCCAAACATACAGATTTTATGGATTTATTTTAAAAAGTGGATACTGTTTAATGTAGGACCTGTGATATGAGGCATCTGCTTTTCTTCTGGGGTTTACTGATTAGTGTGGTAATTTTAACTTCATTTAGTAATCACTCTAGGAGATTTTTTATCTTATTTTCATGACGTTTCATGATTTGTTCTTGGTTTCAAATGAAACTACAAAGCTGATGCATTTTACTGTGAAAACTAGTCATTGATTTTTTGCCTTTCCTTTCCTCATTAGATGAGACACTTTATTTAACGTCCCCCTGCCCCCCCCAAAAAAACCCCAACTTTACAAGCTTTCTGTGACTACATGGGTTTCTTGGCAAGGCTGCGAGAAAACTTGGCGAGGGCAGGGGGTTTAAGATTGTAATTTTTCAGTGGTCATGACTTGCAACAGGAACAGACTGCTAACTGGTTTTGCAGGACTAATTCTCCTCTATATTAAAAATTTTAAACAAGATGTGAACTAAAATTTTAATTACTGGTTTGACACTAAAATGAAATCCTGTTTCTGTTGAAAATATCTGATCTATATGAAGAGTTCTGTAGTACAGATGTTATTTATATGGTACATACTTGGCATTAGATGACAAAGGGAGGAGATTTGTTTTCACTTATTTGAAGACTTTTCTGTAGTCTGCAATTTTTAACTTAATCTTAATTGAAAACAACTGATAACTGCATTATTTCAAAGCCCAGTTTCTAAAATTAAAAAAATATCAACTAATGTATTTTCTGGTTTTAAGCTAAATGTTAACTTTCCCTCCAGGACACTAAGGTTTGAATGTTTATTCAAATACAGTATTTTCTACCTTTTTTTTGATTTGTGGACCTTTCCAGATTCTTTTTTTTTTCCTCAGTTGAATTGAGACCCCTTTGAAATGTATGTACTTAGGTTGCTGCATAGCATGTATAAACTTGCTTTTCTTAGACACCATGAGGGCTCACAAATCAGAGGCTGAAAACCAGTCCATAAATTTTGTCTTGCAAAACTGTATGTGATGTCACATAATGTAAAGGGCTTATCAGGGGGACAGTATAAAATTCAGACATATGTATTATCCAATATATTTTTGGAAGGGGGTTTATTTCACTTTTTTATTAGTCATTAATTTCCATATCTCCCAAATGTTGAAATAAATTCATATTAACTGAAGTGTTAACTTGTCTGATGGAAATAAAGACCACTACTGTTTTGACAGTTTTAATGTATCTGTGGAGTTAATTTTGTAAAATCAATTATATGAAATACATAGCACTGTTTTGAGACACTTGACTAGTTATTTCATAGAATCATTTAGGTTGGAAAAGACCTTTAAGATCATTGAGTCCAACCATCAAGCATGCCCACTAAACCATGTCCTGAAGTGCCTTGTCTATGCACTTTTTGAATACCTCCAGGGATGGTGACTCAACCACTTCCCTGGGCAGCCTGTTCCAATGCCTGACAACCCTTTCAGTAAAGAAATTTTTCCTAATGTCCAACCTAAACCTCCCCTGGTGCAACTTGAGGCCATTTCCTCTCGTCCTACCTCCAGCCACCTGACAGAAGAGACCAGCACCCACCTCACTACAACCTCCTTTCAGGTAGTTGTAGAGAGCAATAAGGTCTCCCCTCAGCCTCCTTTTCTCCAGGCTAAACAACCCCGGTTCCCTCAGCCGCTCCTCATAAGACTTGTGCTCCAGGCCCCTCACCAGCTTTGTTGCCCTTCTCTGGACACGCTCCAGCACCTCAGCTGTCTTTCCTGTAGTGAGGGGCCCAAAACTGAACACAGTACTCAAGGTGCGGCCTCACCAGTGCCAAATACAGGGGGACGATCACCTCCCTGCTCCTGCTGGCCACGCTATTTCTGATGCAGGCCAGGATGCCGTTGGCCTTCGTGGCCACCTGGGCACTCTGCTGGCTCATGTTCAGCCGGCTGTCAACCAGCACCCCCAGGTCTTTCTCTGCCGGGCAGCTTTCCAGCCACTCTTCCCCAGGCCCGTAGCGCTGCATGGGGTTGTTGTGACCCAAGTGCAGGACCCGGCACTTGGCCTTGTTGAACCTCATACAGTTGGCCTCAGCCCATGGATCCAGCCTGCCCAGATCCCTCTGTAGATCCTTCCTACCCTCGAGCAGATCAACCCTGCCTCCCAACTTGGTGTCATCCACAAACTTGCTGAGGGTGCACTCGATCCCCTCATCCAGGTCATTGATAAAGACATTTAACAGAACTGGCCCCGGTACTGAGCTCTGGGGAACACCACTTGTGACCTGCCGCCAACTGGGTTTAACTCCATTCATGACAACCCTCTGGGCTCGTCCATCCAGCCAGTTTTTCACCCAGCGAAGAGTACACTTGTCCAAGCCATGAGCCGCCAGCTTCTCAAGGCGTATGCCATGAGAGACAGCGTCAAAGGCCTTGTTGAAGTCCAGGTAGACAACATCCACAGCCTTCCCCTCATCCACTGGGCGGGTCACCTGGTCATATCATTTCCATGATAATTCTTTGGTTCTTGACTTTTTTACTCTTTGTTACATTGCTTGGTCTTTGAAGTTTTTTGCCTGCTTGAAGTTGACTTTTTCATAGACTGTAAACAACAACATGAGACAATTGGAATGTAGTTGATATTTCATGTAATATCAAGCTCGAGATAAATGAGGATATTTCTGCTCAGTGCCTCTAATTGTTCATGAACAAAATGGAACTTTCATTAAGGTTATTTGCTAAGTTTTGCCTGCAACTAAAGATTGGTTCGTATGTTGTTGTTTTTTTAAGAACACTTCAGTATGTTAAGAGGTATCTGCACTTCTTATGTTAAACAGTAGAGGGAAGCATAACATCGACACTATTAATGTGTTTTGCTAAAGCGGTGGAGCTCGGGGCAATTTGTGGGCTTGGTTTGTTTCAGAGAAAGATTCCATCTTTTTCTCCCTGGTCAATTTTTGAAGGGAATTTGATATGGGAATATCTATCACTTAGGTGTTCTTGCATTCTAAGTATTTATAGTTATGTGAAGAAAGAATATAATGTTAAGTAAACAAATATGAAATAGTACTTCTTTTAATATTAAAATCCTCTAGTCCTCAAAAAAAAAAACAAACAAACAAACAAACAAAAAACCCCTAGCAAGTCATTCAGGGGAAAAAAAAATAATATATATATATATATATATATGGACTATGCAAGACACACAAATTGAAGCTGTGTGGTTGAAGAAGGAAAGCACAATTCTGGTAGCCCTAATGTTAGCGGTAAGATTCCAGGGATTGCCAGGTAAGTTGATCACAGCAGTTCTAAGAGAAGCCCAAAATAAAATTTTAACTTCAAAATGCTGTTTTGAAATTTAAAATGATTAATAGGTAAGTTGCTGTAGTTAAGTCTGGAAAAAAAATACTCTGAAGTGTGTACTATGCAAATGAGTACATTTGGTTGGGAAAAATATTAGCAAACTAAATTAATAGGATAGAGAGTTATGAGAAGTCACAAAGTAGGAGAAATTGGTGTAAGAGGAAAATGGTGTTGTAAGTTAAATTTTCCTTTCCTGGGGGAGAAAAGCCTACTGCAAAAGTATTTCTTCGTTATATTGAAATCTATGTTTTACTTTTTTTTTTTTTTTTTTTTTCTCCTTCCCCACCAGCACCATCCTATGAATCTGGTAGTACTGTAATTTGCTTCTTTACCTTTAGGCTTTGCCTGCCTTCACTAGTCCCAACTTTTCTTCCCATTACCTCCTTCATAATTAAGGTAACGGACAAATGATAGTGTGATTGATTTCTAGCACAGTTCCAATATTTTTGCTATAAGGGAGCACTTTGGGGCTGTTCTAAGAGCATCACTGTTGTCTTGAATTTTTCTAATTGTGTTTTGTATCCAGTTGCTGTCTACAGTCAACTGGTGGGAGGGTTCTTTTCCCCACTTCATCATCCAGAGGTATCTAAAGAGTCTGAAAACAGTCTTACTCGACTACATAGATGAACGTCTACTATAACTGGTGCAAGCTGGAAATTTGAACAAGCAGAGCTCTGTTGCGCCACTATGGCAGAGTTGTATTGAGAACCTAGAAATACCCAGATCCTTGGATCTTTTTGTTTTGGGAATGGTGATGGTGAAGGAGCAGACTTCCCTAAGAAAGATCAGTGAGTTTGCAGATTTAGTATGTGTTCAAAACACTTGTTTCTGTATAAATTGATGAGAACTCTTTAACAAGCTAGCTTCTCTTTCTGAAACATGTTAAGGTAATTATTAAGGTAAGTTGGAGCAGAATGAGTGGGATTCCTTGCCTTCAATTGTGATGGTTTGTGCCAAGGTCTGCTTCTTTTGGACTCGAACATTTGTTCTTGTTGAAACACATTCTACTCTCCTCATTCTCTCTCTGCTGCTGAGAAACCCAATTTTTAATGGTTTTGACAAAAAGTCTACATCCCGTAGGAAGAAGGGTCTATGTTTTAAAGCTAAGTTTTTGGCCTAAGTTATTGGGGACAAGTTGCTGATGCTGGCTGGAGAGTGAGAGCTGACTACAATAGAGTATTTACTTGATCAGATTTGATAGAGACGACTAGCGTGGGGTGCAGGGGGGCAGTACAAGAGTCTGACTTCTAGGACAAGTGGGGTGTTTGCAGTGCATTCCAACCTCAGCAAAGCTGTCCTGGTGTTTCACTGTTATCAGTGCTTATGTTCCCATTTGACTGTCATAAGATACTTGCAAGTGATTTTTGGCAGGACACAGCAGAATTTTAGAAATGAGAAAACCATATGGGGTTGAACTGGTGACAAAATAAACATACATGATTGTTTCCAGTCGGATGACTTCTACCGGGATCTGTTTTTAAAGTACAAGGTGTCTTTGAATTTGGGATTAAATGAAATATAGGCTCTGAAAAAGATCACGGTCTGTTTGTGTCTTGCTACCTCTTAGTACCTGGGAGGTAGAGGACATCTGATCTTTAGGATGTCCTGGAAAATAAATGCTTGTTTAAACCTTAAAACTGAATCCAGTTTCTTATTCTTTAAGTATTACTGGTGCTGGTTGGAACTCACTAGTTGCATGATTATTAGTGTGCTTGGAGAAAAAGAGATAGATGTGCAATAAGAGTCTGTTCTTCAAACCTCTTCCTACCAGCTCCCCCCAAAAAATCCCAACAAAAAGAAGCAAAATAAAAATTGTGATTCTGATTGTAAAAGTTAGGAGAACCTGTTGGCTGCCTTGGGAATTAAGATTCACCTCAAGCAAGAGAAGGTACTGGCACTTGGAGAGATGGAAGAGAAATGAGTAAGAAAAGCGGAGGCTCAGGAAGGGAAGCTTCTGAGCCTGGGAAAGGGACACGTCAGCAGCATCTTTAGGGGTCTCTGGGGGGTGACATGAACAAGGTGGGAAGGGCACTGCAGGGTAAGCAAGAAACTAGCTCTTTGTTAGTGCAGCCAGTGAGAGATGGGTGGCAGAGGTGGGGAGGTCAGGTTAGACAAAATGGCAGGCAGTGTGTTGTCCTAATTCAGAGGTGAAGGAAGGGTGCAGCTGAGTGATTGTGAGCTAAAGCAGTTAATGGTTACTACTTGGGTCGAGCATCCCTGTGTGAAGGACCCAGCGACCTGTGCTGAAGCGTTGGGTCTCTAGATGCAGATGTGCTCTCTAGTGCAGGCAATAGCCTGGTCTCAAACATTGCTTGTCTCGGTACGTGAGACACACAGTAGGGGATGTACTGGCCTCCGGATGATTTTTTGTTTTAATTTTTTTTTACATCAAAACCAGTTCTATCATATTGGCAGAAGCACAGCTCTCTTCTGCTGGCCTCCAGCAATTTGCTCTGTTGTGTGCAGCTGTGCAAAGCAGCTGGCTGCAGCAAGGGGTCAGCAGCCTCCTGCAGCTTCCCCCGAGGTAAACCCCAAGCTGCTTACAAATGGCAGGGTGGTGCAGCCAGCGGAGACCCCAGAGCAGAGTGCTTTGGTCCTGCATGTTTTATTTCTAAACATTGTAGATGCAACTACGAAGCACCAAGATAAAGGTATGATTTAAGGCATCGGAGGAGGGCAAACAGCCTGAAATGGCATCATGTTGTACTTAAACAGCAATGTGTCACTCCCTGTTCTTAAGTGGTTTTGCTTATTTTGTTGTGGTGATCAGGGCACTTCCAGCTTCAGAAGTGTCTTTCCAAGTTGACAACTTCACTGTTTTCCAGCTTTCTGGATGGATGACCCATCCATCTCTCCGCAAACTTAAAAGTTTGAGCAACTCTTAACGTTGTGTCTAGTACAAAGCAGAAGTTACCCTTTAACAAGTGTAATGATGTACCAAAGCAGCCTTGACAGTGTGTGTACAGAGTTGAGTTTACCCCTGTTACAGAGATTTCCATTTATGCACATCCATGAGGACATGGCCTTGGCTAACCATGTTACCACTTTCTCACGTAATATGTTAGAAATTTTTTTTTCCCCCCAAGTGTCATACTTTTTTGGTTTAAATTCTTTTGTGAGAGGAACTTTCACTTGTGAGGGAATGCATATTCTCTGCTGCCTTGAAAGCATTGAGGAAAAATGCTTCGAGCAAGACAGAGCCTCATCAAGAACAGCTACTGGTTTGATAATGCAGAAGATTGTCGCAACAGAGACATCAGTGCTTCAAGCAACAGGATGGTCTGGCCACTGGTATGTTGAGACTTGGTTGGGGGTTTTTGTTGCTGCTGTTGGGAATTTTTGCAGAGTTCATATGTGTTAGCCAATTGCACAAAATAAAATAGCTGCTGGTCTCAGCTTTTAGGAGTTGAGTTCCCAGTGCTAGGCTGGGTGGAAGTGGGAATGTGTGTGCCGGTATTGATGAGGAAGTTAATGCCTCAAGCCCGTAGGAAAAACGTGCTGATCAAAATGTTCTTCCCTACAAGCATTTATAACAGTTGCATCAGTTGGGAGACTGCAGTCAAAGTATTCTTGTGTAAATCAGTAAATCACTACCAACTGGCAGATGTAATATGGTGTTGAGATAGTAGTATTTTTATCTACTCTACTGAATCTGCCTCCTCTGTCCTCCCACTGGCATTACCCCATCGATATCCTGACTGTCAGCGTACCCTTAGCCCAGCATGCAACGGAGGCAGCACAGTAAATGTGGTCTGTGAACATCTGTTTTGTGAAATGCAGTAGTATAGTGCAGGCAATGCAAATGAAGCTATGAGAAGCTTCTCCTCTGCAAAGGTTGCATAGGCTTCACCTGAAGATTGAAATAATCAGTTATTATTTGAGTTGATTTGAACAGTGAGAATGTTCCCTTATATTTGAAAATTATTTTTACTCTTTTTATGTTTTTAAAAATGAACTGTAAAATAATACATATTAATTCAAAAAACCAAACAAATGAAATTTCCATTTTCAAATCTGGCTGGCTAAATGAATCACAAATTGCTGAATGTACTTAAAAGAAATTTTAGTTCCTTTTGGCAGAATTGTTTTGGTTTTTTGTCAACCTCACCCCTAGTGTTATTTGAATAAGTAAACAAATACATGCTGTTCTATGTCCTAAGCATGGAGCATGCTGTTACCCAGCTAGCATTCAGCATATTGCACTTGGCTACAAAAGGCTGTGCACAAAAAAATCCAGAAATACTTACAAGATAAGCCAAAACCACTCCCAAATTTCCCCGTGTTTTAGTCATTTCTTTTTTTAGCTTAGAAGGTACATTATCTCTTCTCTTCAAATATAGGAGGTTTGAAGTCTTCCTGCCAACAGATTTGCCTATGCAGTGTGACAGCTCCCTATGCATCACTGGTTTGCCCCTTCTTTGAAGGGGGAAGAGTGGTGCAGGAGAAACTAAAGCTGCTTTCTAACGATGGCTGCAGACTGACCCGTAACCCGTCTCGCACTACAGCTGATCCTTTACAGGTAGGACTGAAAATATTCAGGAACCAAACTTTCTTAAGAGTCTTCTCTCCCCTCCACCCCTTGGTCTCATCACAAGAGAGATTGCACACCAAAAAAAAAAAAAAAATTAAGCAGAAGAAAGAAGGCATCAACCCTGAAAATGAATTCACCTTTTATTCATGGGAAGAATCGTAAGGTCAGCTTAGCTTCTGTCAGGAAGACTTCTTTTTTCAATTTCTGACATTTTTCTCCACTATTAGGAGTTTGATTTTTAACTGCCATACAACCTATCTCCCTGTTCTGACTCTCTTACCTGAAAGAGTTATATCTCCTTTGTCAGGTTTCCATGAACATCTGCTTCACAGCATTATGGGAATTTAAAGTTTCATTTTATACACATTACTACAAAGTTCTCAGATGCCAACCTTGGAATTACAAGTGCTTTTATCAGCATAGGAGCAAAAGAGCTGTTACTAATACCACTCTGTGGAGTCCACTGACTACTGGTATGAAGACATTCTAGAAGTCTGGCTTTCCTATATATGGAGGTCGGTAGGCTTGGCGATTGAAATCTCTTTATTCACAAGAGTAAGAGAAGAACTGTCTTTTCCTTTTCTAACCTATTTGCCTTGCAGACCTGTTGGAGGAAAGAAAGTAATTTGGAATCAGTTCACTTTCAGTCCCTGACATTTCCACCTACCTTGCTGTGGTAGGAAGCTGATGGTATATGACTGGCAACGCAATGATGGGAACTAATGGCCACCCAAAAAAAAAAAAAGCTGAATACACAAACATCAAAGAACTGCTTTTAAAAACAAACAAGCACAATACCTTAAATAGTAAAACATTACTCAGGCCCGAGTCAGAAATCTATCAATGAAGAAAACAGTTTCTGTCACTAGTCATAAAATTAGCAGGATTAGTCTTATAGCAATTAAATGGTAGATAATACTGTTCCACGTCTCTTTACTGTTTAAAATTTCATGCCTTGAGCAGGTAAGATTAGGCTCCAAGCCTGTATGCAGACGTGTATTAATCACCCAAGAGTAGCGAAGGATGCCTCTACCCAGGCCTGCCTGAAAGCACACTTGTGTGCATGCACATGCAAAAGAATGCAGTCTCTTTTGCTTTGCAGGCCCGCGGCCAAGTCCCCAGACCTTGTACAGCATCTGGGTGTTTTTGCAGCACAAAAGCCTGGTGACAAGGTAGGTTGGTTTGTGCTGACCTGCTAGCCCTTGAAGGGATGATGCCTCAAACCTCCTCCCACCAAACTACCCGTGGCACAGAGAAGGGTCAGGCAGTAATGCCTTTTTTCCCATCAGACAGAATTGCCAGCCCGATTTCAGCCCCTGCCCCTCCGGAGGCCAGTGCAGCACCTGTGCGGGTGAGCACAGCCGCAGCCAGCCTGCACCCGCGCTCCTCTGCCCACCTCTGGGCACCCTGTGCCTCCCTGGGGACACTTGTCTTATGAATATACCTCTCGTTTCAAGGGGCTGCTGAATTTCCATACAAAAAATGCATCACTGAGAACCTGTGAGGCACCTTGCTTAGCCACTGATGTGTGGCCAGAGGGAACCGAACCTTCACACTGTCAGAATGGCAGCAGTTTGTCCAGCTTTGCAGCCACAAGGCCAATACTGAAATGCAAGGCCTTGGAGAGTCAACATCGTAATATATACCAAAATACCTTGCTACACAGAGCAGATACTTCTGCTCTTCTGATGTACTTTTAGCTGGCTCTGGTTTAGGTCTCTGTCCATGCGTGCTTAACTCAAAGAGGAAAAAAAACAAACAAATGCGGGAAAAAAACCCACCACCTTGCACATGCGCAGAGAAAAGAAAAAAAAAAAAGGAAATAGGCTGTAAGGTTGTGTGTTGCATAAGTGTCCCTGGAACTAATCTGGTACATCTCCAAATAAAACAGAAATCTTTGATGCTTGTAACTTTCTCTCTGGGTGGAATGACAATAGTTTCTGTGTTTGTTAACTCTGTAAATGTTTGCTGTAGATATTATCAATAAGCATATATTATTTAAAGGAGTATATTAACGTTTAAAGCAAGCAAACTCTTCCTCCAGCCTGTGAACACAACAATTAGGTAGTAAAAACTGTATTGAAATTAGTCCTAGCTGTTAAGCTGTGCATTTTACAGGTGAGCTGGAGGGAAAAAATGTCGAGAGGCATGGCATACCCTGGGACGGGTGAGGAGCTCTCCCTGAAAGACCCAGCAGCAGTCAGCAAGTGCCAGCTGGAGTTTCACCTGAGGTACGGCCAATTCTTGACAAGTGACTGGTTTTCTGTGTTGTGGAGGTGTGGATTATCAGTGGTGGCTCACCATCTTCTTTTACTTGGTATCATGTGCTGGTGTGGAGAATAGGATAAAGACAACCTGTGCCGCTCTCAGGCTTTGAACCCCAGTTCAGCCTTCTTTAGCTTGTGCTTTTCCCCAAGAGTTGGTACAGGGGAGGGTGGTGATGATGAGCAGGATAAGCTGCTAACACCAGCTCTACAGAAGAGCACAGCAAGCCATACTCGTCATCCAGCAGGGAGAACAAAAATATAATGCCATGAAAAGTTGTAAAGCCATGGAAATGGTTAGCTCTCCTCAGACTAGAGCAACATTACAGGCCATATTTGGTGTTGGATTCTTGTATGGATTGAAATAGCCCGGGCCTCTGGTCTACAGTCAAGTGGATACGGAAGAGAGACTGGAATAGCTGTGCAAAGGCTTGCTTCCAAGTACAACTAATTCAAATTTATTATTCCCATGCTGTGAAAAATTCCAACATCTAATTAAGTTTTTCTGCTGATGTGAAATGAAATTTAGACATTTTGAAATTTCCCTTTTTCCACCAAAAAAGCCTGCTAGCAGGAAGCCTAACAGGCTGCCAAAAGAAAGTAATTTGATGGACAAGATTTTTTTAAAGCTACTGCCTTTATATAGCCACAGAACCACATTTCCATGGAACTTTTGTTTCGGTGAATCTGTGTTTTCTAGTGAAAAATTGTTGTACTGGAAAATTGTGACTAGCTGGAGTGCTGATCTTTGTAAAATACACGCATCAAAATGTGTCCGAAAAGCTTACTGCGTGTGCTTGGACCAAGGATTTCAATGACAGACCAGAAGGAATACCCCAGATAAACAGCAGCAAGACAAGAGGTCTGAAATGTGGAAGCTTGTTATCACTAAAAGAAGGTGAATCGTCCTCTTGTTCAACTAATATTAAGTACTGATTTGCCTATACTTATTTTATATTGAGAGGATATTTCTACCAAAATTTCCAAAGATTATGGAAGATGATACACTCAATTAGGCAAAATAGGTGGTAGGACGTACCTGTATCTAGTTCTGGTTGTCATTAGAAACAAGGCTGTTTTTAAATGCATCTTTTGGTCTGATGACGTATGATGGTCTTACGTTCCAGGAATTGCTAATGTCCATGTGAAAAGTGAGGAGGCCATGGAGTAACAATTACATGCCCTCTTTTTTCTAATGCAGTTCCATATATGACTTATACAGTCATGTATTTTGAGGAATTCAGAGTCTTTTGATCTTCTGCTGAAGCCCTGTGTGTCGATAAGCAACAGAGCTTGCCTTTGCCTTCAGAAAGGAGCCTCCACTCACAAGTGCTAAGTGAGTACTTTACCTTCTCGCCTTGGAGTCGGCAAGATTTGGACTGTAGCTGCAGAGGGGGAACTGAGGGAACCATAGGGACTACATTTTCCTCCAGCCTGTGATGTCTTTGGCTTAGTTTCCAGAGATTTTGGGGAAGCTGTGTCCCCTTGACCATAGGATGTCAAAGATGGTAGATGACGTTAGTGACCAGATCTGAAAATGTTACTCTCAGCATGCCGTTACAGTACATCCTGTACTGTTGGTTGGCTGTATCAGGGAGGGGGAAGAAGAGGTTGGAGGAAGGAGAGTAGTGGGGTTTTCAGTTCAATAAGGGTTCAATTAAAGAACATACTTTAAGAACATACATGCATAGGAAGGCCATTCATCAACTGTACCATTGCACCTAATCATCCTCCAAACTGTAAAACCACTTATCTTACCCGTTAAATTCCATAGCGTTTTACTTTCTGATTATTTTTGTGGTTTGGAAAAGTGTAAAAGATGTAAAGGTATTATTCATGTTTCATAGGGACCAAACCAATATAATCCCCTTCCCGATGTGTTGTCTTTGCCTGGTCAGGCACTCCAGGCGAGGGAATGTACTCCTTTGGTATCGTGATTACAGCAGTTCTAGAGGAGCAACATGCATAGTCCTGCAACCCTGGAGGGATTAAGGTCATTACAGGTGAGTTATATTGTGTTGCTTGTCAAACTGCTAAATGGAGTAGTGCAATGGATCATTTATCCAGTGTCAGCAGTTGAAACTTGTGTGAGAAAAATCTGCTCTAGCTATGACAAGAGAAAGCCTGTCATGAATGTGTAAAATATGAATGTAAACCAAACCCTTGTATTTCTATTATTGTTAGAGTGTTGCTCCAAAGACCCAAATGGAGTCATGCATATTGTTTTGGTGATATCTAGTTTGTGATACTTCAGTGCTTAAAATGAGTTTATATAACAAATAGCACAAAAGTATTTTAAAGTTGTTGTTGTGCCAGTGGCCAGGTCAGCAGAGTATGAGAGGTGTTACTGCCTCTCTGTATATCCCTGGTACATACAATACACGAGGTGGTTCCGTGGTGCTCTGACGGTTATCCTTTCCACACCACAGAGAAGAAGGCATTACCTGTTGTTGACCCAGGCGTCAAAATGTCAGCAGCCAACATAGATAACCAATGTCGTTCCCGCTGCTGATGGGGAGTTGTCATAGAGATGCTGCCAACCAGACTTGCAGAGGAAGTTTGCTGTGATGCCGAGATCCCCAGTCTCTTGAGTGGTAGCTTAATGCACAGTCCATCTTGTTCAGAGCTGTCTATTATCTGGCAGTGTTATGCAGTACAAATAAAGCCTCTTGCAATTACGTTAGCAGTGTATTTTGGCAAGGAAAATCTTTCAACACGAAGCACAGTTTAATCCAGGTAAGGTTAAAAATCTTTCCAATATATTACAGAACTGTAAAAAAGAGGAAAAAATCAAACACTCAGCAAGAAACTAAGAGCTGCACTTTTTTCTTGTTCAAGAACAAGTTTTTGTTACCCACACAGTTAGTGGGGAAAACCTAGCCCCATTTCTCTACAGCTGCTGTGAGCTCCCACGGCACAGGAAGGGGAGTACTTGTGCTAGGGAAGCTGTGCATAGGTGGTGTGGGCTGCCCAGTGCACAGCTTCACCCCACAGTGTGCAGAAGGAGGGGAAAGCACTTATAGACCAGCCTCTCCTGGACACCTCATGCCACTGTCATGTGCAGACTAGCTCTGTCACCTGGAAAGGGGAGTCTTTTCCAATTAATAACCCACCCTGAAGCTGCCGCGCTTGCCCAAATTATGTGTACTTCCTTCCATTGAAGGATTTTGGACTTGCCCTGGAAGAACAGTGTAGCAATGGCCTCCCAGCCACCCTCTCCCCCGGCTCTGCACTCCTGGGAGCTTTGCAGTTGCCCTTTATAGCAGTGCTGAAAGGCAGCAAGGTCCTGGGTGACAGACAGGAACCAGGCAGCCCTTGTGTGGTGACAGTGTTTGGGAAGGGTAAGGAAAGGTCCATTTTATCTTTGTTCTCATGGAAAGTGTCACAGAATGTTTAATGTCCCTTGTGAGCAAAGACCTGCTGTTTTCCAGATCTTGTCTGAAAACCCGTGCAGTATTCAGCAGGCCACTTAGTTTATCTTCCTTGGATAAACAAAAGGCTGCTGGAATTTGAAACTTGTTCCAAGAGTCTAGGGTCCACAGCCTGCTGAAATCTGTGTGAGTCCTCCCCCTGGTCTGGGGCTTTGAATCGAGTTTGAAAATGTAAAGGCTAGCAAGCAACGGCAGCACGACTCCTAATGGTGTATAGGGCACGCGGGGCTGGTGTATGTGACAGAGGGCCATCTGTATGCGCAGGTTTTGGTGTTACTTCCACTCTTGAGTGTTGCCTGACTTCGGAACGGTTTAAAAATACCTTCTGAAATGTCCGAGAGCTCTGATCCAGAAATCCCAGTACAGGCTTTGCCTTAATGGGGAAAACCCCCCTCTTAAAGGGATGAGAGTACCCGTGGCGCTCCTGAGACGCCCTTTTCACGTTGGTGAAGGTCCCACGCAGGGAGGGATTCCTGGTGCCCCTGATGACAGCGTGAGGGAGCCGGAGCCGCGGTGAGGGGGAGGGCCCCGCCGAGCCCACCGGGTCCCGCTGCAGGGCAGCGCCGGCCAGCCGGCGGGCG
>NW_010972620.1:14484484-14533513 GCF_000737465.1 Haliaeetus leucocephalus
GCGGCGGCTGCGGTTTGCCGCGCTCCGGAGGGGCTTCGGCCGGGTCGCTTTCGTGCCCCGCCTGCATCGTGGAGCCTAGGACTGCGGAAACGTCAGAAAGAAACGTAAACCCCACCATTAAGTTCAGCGACTGCGTACGTGTGCGTAGGTATACGCAGGCTGTTGGTTAGATAAAAAGCTAGTCAAGCAGCTAAAGAACAAACAGCGTTTCAAGCTCCTAGGTGGTACGAGGAAAACTTGAGTCTCTCTTCTTCTGTCGCGTAAGCAGAAAACCCCATACCTGTTCGGGGACGGCCGCAAGAGGTGGGCGAGGGAGGCGCTGGTGGGTGCGCCGTGCCCGAGTGCGCGCGGACCCTGCCGGCGGCCCCTGCACCCCACACCGCCCCGGCAGGCCCTGTCCTGCACCGCGCGGGTGGAGGCGGCTCCCCAGAGGGCTGCTCAGAAGAGCTGCTCTGTGGTCTTCCACAGAAATAGTTAGCTGTGAAAGTGGCTGCTCACAGTGATCCCTGTCCCGAGCGGCCTCGATGCTGCTTCTGGGATCTCAACATAGTTCATCTCCAGGAGAGTACTTAGTCGCTTGCAGGACTTAACCAGGTGTGCAATAATATATTTAGGCCAGGTGGTATTGTAGGCATGTGTCCTACAGGAAATTTCGTGTTCACGGGCAGGCTGACTAAGTTCAGGAAACTGTTCAATGAAGAAAAAAAAAAGAAGCCCAAAGACACAACGACTATTATCCGTATTATGAACTTTCTGATAATTTGCCACTCATTTATTGACACGTTCTGTTTAATATTTCCAGGGGTAAGTTATTAATTAGGTATTTGGGATGAATTTGGGTTTGCATGATAGCCTTTTGACTGAATTGACTTCATGAAGTTAACAAGCTGGTTGGGGCAGCCGAGTCTGTTTGTTGTTGTAAGTCCGCTCCTGCAGTGGCAATGAGGAAACATTTCCGCTAGCGCTGGGAAATTTGAGGATAACATGAAACTTAATGAAGTGAAACGGGATTGCGTTTTGCTCAGAGTGATCCTATTATGCCTCAGTTAGGGCTGTATTATTGCTCACCTTGAATCATTAGCTGTTACTGTCTTTTCACGTGAATTTTTTTAGCCATATATTGCTTGCTATTTTATGTGCTTTTTGGTTTATATTTTTTCAATTGCGTTATATTTAATTTTTACTTTTCCATCTTTTGCAACAGTGTAACAGAAGCTGTGTTTTAATGGAAAGTTTCTCAGGACTTCCGCTAGGGATTTCCATCTCAATGTCTTTAAAATACAATCATTAACTCTTGCCTTAAAAACAGGCTGGAAAGTGATGATGAAAGACAATATAGCACAGTGTGTAACTTTATTTTACAAAGCTTTATCAGAATTGATTTAACTGATATGTAAAGGGGGGAAACCTCAGAAACCTTCTTTTCCCCCAGCTTGCATATTTGCTTCAGCTACAAGCTGTATTTTGTTTACCTAATGAGCAGCTCGCTACAGTAGATCTCCTGACTGACTGGGTTTGCTAGGTTTGTTCTTGCCCATGACTGCGAGGTAGAGGACTAGG
Organism: Haliaeetus leucocephalus; assembly: GCF_000737465.1. Taxonomy (NCBI): domain Eukaryota; kingdom Metazoa; phylum Chordata; class Aves; order Accipitriformes; family Accipitridae; genus Haliaeetus; species Haliaeetus leucocephalus. The sequence goes on from NW_010972620.1 coordinate 14,486,045, forward strand.
AGACCCCCAGGAATCCCTCCCAGATCCGTATTCCCAGGCCAAGATCCTACAGACTGGGCACAGAGGGGGATGATTTTTCAGATGTTTTGATGTAAGCACAGTTGCTTCCTAAGGGAGAAATTTGGCATGTGTTTCCTTAGACAACTGTGCTTGCGTAAGCAGCCCCCTGCCACCCTCTGAGCTGTACTAGTACAACCATTTGTGGGGCTGGTGGTGAACTGCATCGGGGAACTGCCACGCCTTCAAAAGCATCTTTTCTTCTTTGGTTATCGATTACTTTTAACTCTGATCTGTCTGACTGTGTGGCTGCTGTGTCAGGGCTGAGAAGGTGGCCTGGAGGAGGGAACATGTGGCAGGGAGCAGGAGGTAAGGGCTGTTTCTGCTGGCATTGCTGCTGCTGAAATTGCTGCTGAATAGTTGCTTATTGGATTGTGGTCAGTGGTAGATGACATGCGGTTATGGCAGTTGCTTGGAAAATGTAGCTGAATGCTCAAATATCTTAATGCAGTTGTGTGCACGTGCAGTTAGCCGTATACACGAAGAACTGGTTCTGTATTTCTGTTGTAATTCTGAGTTTTCACCTAATGATTTTACTTTCATGATGTATAGCTATGTGTTTGCATAACTTCAGGATACATTTCCTATGCCATTCCCAATTGCAGTATGAGCATTTCAAACACCCATTTTTCTGGAAAATAGACCTAGGCATTATAAGGGTATGAGTTTTATTAATCAGATTATATTCAGCTGGATAGGTGGATGCCTAAAATTCTAAGAGGGAAGATTAAAACCCCTAAGAGGGTGCCTCTAATCCTAGAGAGCATAATTGTCACCTGCATGCAATTTACTCTTTTACATGTACATATAATGTTAAATGTACTTTTGAATGTAGTGTAGACCTGCTGTTAATTTCGGAATGGCAGAAGTGATTAGGCAAATAGCACTGTTTTAATTGGTATGGTGAGACTTAAAAGTCAGTGGAGCATAAGCTTTCCATAATCTGCTGTAACTTATTTCAGTCTGGAGAGCATTGCTTTATGGAGCATTTATGCATCGCTTTGGGACTTGTTCTCATTCTTACTGTAGACACTTTGTTTCTCTGTGATGATCCTATTGTACCCAGTAAGAAAACACTTTCAGCACATCAACTTCTGTGTAGTATGTGTGCATATTTAGAGAATGAGGGTACACTTTCTCATTCGCAGAACTTGAAGGATTAATTACTTGCTATTACAGTCTTTATTCAACAGAGAAAAATCACAGTATTTTTTTCTACTAACCTAAAACAAGAAACTGTATTAGAGTTAAGAAAAATATTTTACCTTTATTGTTTGTCCTATGGTGGGTCACTACAGCTGCAGTCTGGATTATTTTCTTAGTCTCATGTAGATTTAAAAAAGCACGTTTTAAAAAAAAGTCTTCATTTTATCCATGTCTTCTAAGAGGAAAAGGGTTTCTTACCAGCAGCTATTGTTGCCTGTATTAATTGACATATATTGATGTGTCTGTGAACAGTAAAATGGCAAGCTACAGTTTGCCTGCAGGCGGTAGGCTCCTAGCCTGTGGTATGGAGAAATTTGGAAAGGTGCAATCCTTTAAAACCAAAATCAAAGGCATCCAGGCTAATAACTCAATTTTTCTTCACTGAAAATTGAAGGTGTTTTCTATTCAGCTTATTGAACTGCAAAGATAGTTTTGTTTTCTTCTTTGGAAGCTGTCTGCACTTGCTGTGATGTGGTAAGTGGGAGAGCTGTTGCCAGCTTGGCATAGGACTATATACCAATTCAGGACATATATAGGACTATATACCAATTCAGCTGCTCTGGATGAAGATACCCAGATGAAGACTGTCTTTTTCTGGATTGTCTCCTTGTCTCTCTTAGGCTTGTGGGATGCTGGGTATAACTACACGCAGGGCAAGCTATGATATTCTGAGCACAAAATCTTTGGAGTTAAGCTCCGTCATCCTTCTGCAAGAAGCATTCTCCATTTTCAGTGATGCTGGATGCCCAGCTGCTCAGATGACACCTGTCTGGCACGGTCATAGACACCGTGGTAGTACAGATCAGGAGCCCCCAGAATGCAGGTATAGCCAGGAGGCACATACAGTATCTTTCCTTTCACTGTAAAGGCAAAATCCATCACTTCTGTCTCTGCAGCATTTTAAGCTGTGCAAGTCCCTGAGGCAAGAGATCATCGCTTTGGCAGCAAGATAACTTATTCAGTGGTAAGATTAGTTAGCAATTTGTGGCAGACTTCTTCTCTGGAGCCTGCGGCAGCTGGGAATTGTGGAACTGGCTTGAGGGAATGAGGCAATATGTTTTATTAGCAAGTTGGGATGAGCTTAGTCTTCATTAGTAAAACTCTATTAGTTAATTTGCATACCAAAAAAGCGCCATTGAATAGTTGTTTCTCAGCTGCAGTTCAGTGTTGGAGAATTGCAAGTTATCCACAAGCAAGATATTCTTGGTTCTTTCCCTTGGGACTTAAAACAAATGAAGCAGCACTTTTTGTTGTTGTTTGGTTTATGCATCATATCTATTAGTTTCTGCTTGTTTCATTTGATGGGATAATGAAGTGAGAAGGCAGTAAGTGAGGTGGTCTTTAGTGTTTGCTTTTAGAGAGTGTTACCTGTTTTCACTGAAGCATTGCTGGTCTCTTTTTTTCCTTTTCTGGTGTTTTATTGTAAGATCATTTTCTGGGCTTTAGTGTGAATGCTGTCTTGGAGTGTTATGTAAATAATGGAGAAGAATGAAACAACTGTCTTTTTATATGTGTTGTATGTCTGATCTATGTTGTGGATGTACCTCCACATTTACACGCACCAGGAAACAGGTTTGCAAGATGATGCAAAGTGTAAGTTGGGTAATGCTATTTAAGTGAATGGAGTTAAAATTAATGTAAAAACAATACACCTGAGATAAACTGGGCTCCTTTTACTATTAAACATTATTTTCTTTAACTGTTCTGATTGTCACGAGAATCTATTCAGTTTCTGGGGAGTATTGTGCTTGAATGCTTTTTGAATGGTAAGTACATTAGTTGCTGCCAGAGGTTTATCGTAACAGTGTCCAGAAGTAATGGTAATGTTGCAGCCCTAGGCCATATGTGGATATTTAGATATAACGTATGTTATTGTTCTTTTAACTCACTGGTAGGTTATTTATGGAGAACTAATTTGTCACCCTTTCCTTTCCAACTCTCCAAGTTTTTTGTGCGATCTGAGAGAGACTGGGAATTATAAATTTTCCTTCTGCTTGATGAGAGCCGGCCTGTGCTTGTCAAGAGAAATGTCTCTTCTGGTCTTGACATGGTGATGCCATCAAAATTATATCCATAGTTTGCCAGGAGATGTGACCAAACTTCTGGGATTCCTCAATTGTCTCAGTTTGCCAGTGTCCTTGCCTACACACACCATTTGTACTCCATTTCTTCTGGGGTAACAGTGTACACAATGTTTGGAAGCTTCTCTTGAGTTAATTTTAAGCATTAGATAAGAGTGCAGATGAAAATATGGTAAAAAAAAAATTCAGTTCTTGATTGCAAAGTTGGAAGCAAATTTCCAGATAGGAGAAAAATAGAAGAAGAAAACATTGTCTTTGGATATTTCAAAAATGAAAGGTGTTTCCCAGCCATTGCAGAAGATCCTAGAGGTAAGTTTTGAGTACAAAAACTGAGAAGATGTTTTAGCTAGGAACCACCAAACTCCTGCATCCCCTTTTCTGAATAGGGCCTGAAAGTAGTTTTGAAGTCGGAAATTTAACTCCTCATCCTCAGTCCTCAGCAGGATGGTGCTGACCTCTTTCTCTCCCTTTGTTCAAGATGGAAACAGTCTCCTGTCTTTCCCTTTTTTTTAATTCAAAGCTTTCTTCCTTCCTTCCTGCAGTTTCTGGATTTCTCCCAGTGTGATGACTCACATTTCCTAGATGTGAAATGCAAATGTGGGAAGTGGGATCTTTCCCCTGCCTCTCTAGGGGTTTCTCAGAGTCTATGGTGCTGTTGAGTTTCTTGATTAATCTGTCCTCCCAATTCAAATGGTTTTCCTGTTGGCCACAGTGTTTTGGGGGCTGTTACAGTACTTAATAAGTCATGTCTTAGAGTGTCCATTGTACATGCATCTTAAACTTGGTTGGCTTTGAGAACTTCTTGAAGACCACACAAAACTTCTTAATTTAGTCCGTTGACATAGGCAAATACCTCCTTCTCCTCTCCATTTTAGGGGTTTGGAGCTTGTTCAGGCAACCTGCTGGCTAGTGCACAGTTGGGAAGCTGGTAGTATAGGGCTGTGCGCTGTTTGTCTGTGGTCACTGTCCCAGCTCCTCTCTGCTCTGTCTTCATTTGCTGATACTGCAATGGACTATGTGCTCCCACATGAAATCATATGCATTACTCATATGCTTTCCACAAGGTACTGGGGTATTTGGATTGGTATTTCTTGGCTTTGTGTTTGTTCCTCTCCTTCAGAGGCCCCTGTAATCAGACCTTCAAGTTCATCACCTTTATTTCCCCATGAAAGTCACTATAAAAGGACAGGGTAAGGAAGAGCTGAAATAAGAAGAGTCAAAACCCAAAGGGTTCCACTTTCAAGGCACGTGCCAGCTTCACCTTTCTGTCACTGAATGCTGCATCTAGTCTCTCAGCTACTGAGGGTGAAATTTCCTGGGCCAGGGGCATCACACTCAGCCTTGCTGGTTTGGGTTTGTGTGGCAGGGTTTTGGTAATGGGGGAGAGGCTACAGGGACGGCTCCTGTAAGAAGCTGCTAGAAGCTTCCCCGGCTCCAAGTTGGACCCGCCGCTGGCCAAGGCCGAGGCTATCAGTGACAGTGGTAGCACCTCTGGGAGAACAGATTTAAGAAGGGAAACCTGCAGTGGAGAGGGGAGTGGAATGTGAGAGAAACCCCTCTGCAAACACCAAGGTCAGTGAAGGAGGAGGGGGAGGAGGTGCGCTGGAGGAGGTGATGCCCCTGCAGCCTGTGGTGAGCTGGCAGGCTGTCCCCCTGCAGCCTGTGGAGGTGAACGGTGGAGAAGATGCCCACCTGCAGCCTGTGGAGGACCTCATGCCAGAGGAGGTGACTGTGCCCAAAGATGGCCGTGACTCCATGGGAAAGCCTGTGCTGGACCAGTCTGTGCCTGAAGGACTGCAGCCCATGAAAAGGACCCACACTGGAGCAGTTCGTGAAGAACTGCAGCCAGTGGGAAGGACCCACGTTGGAGCAGTTCATGGAGGACTGTCTCCCGTGGGAGGGACCCCACGCTGGAGCAGGGGAAGAGTGTGAGGAGTCCTCTGCCTGAGGAGTGAGCGAGCAGCCTCGTAGTGCTTTGTTGCCAGCTGAGCTTAGACCATGACACTTGCCTATACAGGCTTGGTTCAGTGTCAATGTTCAATAAATATCTATAGCTGGTTTTAAAACGCACTGCAGCGCTGAGCTTGGTGGGAGCATGGGGGCTGCCTTTTTTATCATTACAAATGTTTGAGTTTGTAATCTAATATTTTCAGTTGGTGCTTAAGGAATCAATTAGATGTGATATTCCCATCTGAATGTGCTGCTGTTGTTACACTTCTCATTAGAAGCAGTTTTTCATTTTTTTAGAGGAAACTTTTCTAGTAGTTCACATACTTTTTTTAAGCATTGCAGCCTTCCACATGAGATCCTGTCAGTTTGGATAACAAACTGCTGCCTATCTCTTCTCACCATAATCATGTCCTGTGCTGCAACATGTTCCTGGAGAGTTCTCTCCCTATTAACTGCATCTGTCGGCAATCCTGCTTTCACGCGAATATCCCCTTAAATTACACTTTCTTCCATCAAAGTTTGAAAATTACGCTATTTCACCTGCTTAATCTAACAGACCAGACCAACAGTACTTGTTCTGGCTGAAGGCAATAGGCATTGGGAAGCTTCTTCATGAAGTGCCCTCTGCCTGTTGACTCCCTTTTTCTCTCTTTGCTAAACTTCTGCAATGGTGTTTCTTAATTTAATTAGTCTGAGTGGTCCTTGGGCCAGCTACAGCATGATACCAGCAGTAGCAAGCAAAAGTGCCTTTTCTGAAGGGACTGAAAAAAGTCCTTCTGTGGGCAGAGAGAATATTGAAATGGAAATCAGCTGGGCAAGAAGAGCCAGCTGAGAGGAGCGGCACTTCCCCTCTTGAAGGGCCTGAGTTAATACAAAGACTAGGTAGTTTCTCCACTTGAGTGATATTAGTGCTGTGCTCCAGTAGCATCTAGGGCTTTTTGTATAAAAGCTGTTTTCATTATTAAGTGTAGAATTAATATTTTCTGTTTCCTCCTCTAAAACAGTTCAGACTATTTCTCTGTGCATCTGATATTTTGTATTAAAAGTGGCCTAAATATTTAATTGGGGAAAAGCAGCTGCCATAAAATGCAACTTGATGACAGCAGAGAAATTGGCATTGGATAAAGAATGTACTGAATGTGGCATCACAACTGATCACAAAGGGCCCTTAAACTCTCAGCAAAAATATGCAATTTGTGTCATTATGTATTGAAGGACCTGGCTTCCACCCTAAATATGTGAATATCTCAGCGGTCAAAACAGAACGTAATTGGAGAACAATTAAATTGGTCAAATTTAATTTTCATTTTTTGCAAATTGACATGTGGCTGCAATGCAAATTGGCTGGGCAAAAAAGCCTTGTAGCAGAGACATACCTGTGCATCCCAGCCGGAACTGGCTTCCTGTAGAAGCAAACACTGTTATTTCTGTACCCCGTTCTTTAGCTCAGTGGTGCACAGCACAGATCCCAAGCTTTGAACAGTTACCATTTTTGTTTGCTTAGGGATCCAGATGCAGACTATGTAGGGCACTAGAGCAAGGCAGCACAAGAGAGAATGGGAAATTTAGGATGAATTGTGACTCATCCTCCACCTGTTCCACAATCCTCTGCTCTTCATGAAGCCAGTGTTTCATCTCTTTCTCTTTTGTGGTCAGAGTTCATTCTGTCAGTGTCCACATGGTTTAGTCTGATGGAGTATCAAGTTGGAAAGAATAAATAGAATTATCCCATACAGATAGTTTATCCTTAATGCAGTAGAGAGTAATCTTCGGGGAGTTGCAACCCACGTGATGTAATTCTGCCTTTTGCTTATGGTGCATGCTACATAGAAACAGCCCACACATGGCTGATGGTAAAATGACACTTGTCAGGGTTTCCAAGTTTTGCTTGTTTGCCAGAAAGGATGGGATAACAAAATACTTCAGATAAGAGCTCTTGTATGGGCATCTCAGGCATATCGGCAGAGGTATTTTACAGAGGACTCATTTAGCAGGCAACTTTACTCTTTTACTTTTATCCAAATGAGAAACTAAATCTTGGGAGATAGTTATGAAAGCCTGGCACATGAAGTTACTCCTTCGATAAACTCCTTGAAAATTAAAAAAGTTAGTTTTATTGCTCCTAGAGAACATAGCAAGCATGTAAATGATGTTGTCAATTTATCAATGCCTCCTTACAGGGAAGGACTATGCAGTTGGCAACTGAAGCACTAAATAAAAACCGAGTGGGGAAAGAATGAAAAAAAACCCCAGAGGATGTGAAGGTGGTGACAGGCAGGATAATGTGTGAAGCAAGTGAAGTGTGTTTTAGGGTGGCTGTGAAAGAGGAAAAGGAAATCAGCTGGCACTTGAGGGCTGATTAAAAGTTGGTTGGGATTTTTTTTTTTCTTCAGGTGAATTTGGAAGTTTGTAGTAATTTAAAATTTATCAAACACAGTCTGCCCTAATGTGAAATGCCTGCTTAAGAAGAAAAATGGTATAACGGTGCAGGATTTGGAGCATGCAGCAGAGCTTTGTTCAGGAAGGTTCATAGGCAGACATTGCTAGCAACACCTTCCAGGTGTTTTTCAGGCTACCAACATACTCAGGTGTTACTTAACTGAAAATGGAAACCTAGCTCAGTGAGACATCTCTTAGCTAAGAAATAGATATGCATTTAATTTGACCTTAATTTTTGTTTACCAGTTTTAATGTGAGATCAAGTTTATCCCGTTGTTATTATGGTGTCATTGAATTTATGGGTGAAGTAGCAGTTCCCTGTAACAACTGTTCTTTGGGATGTTCCAGGTTACTCTTTCAGGTAATTTGGAAGATGCAATTTAAATAATGCTATCATAATAGAGTTTGTTCCTTAGATGGGGTGAACTTCCACTGTAAATAGATGATGTTCTTGAAAAACATCACTAGGGCCTGTTCTCTTTCACAGAAAAAACTTAATTTCACCTAGAGAAGATTTTAAGGAATATTACCCCCTGATACTCTCAAGATAGAAATGTTTTAGACATAATTTTTGTTATCTGACCATTCTTGAGTTATTTTTGTTTCTTTTGTCATCCATGCAATAAGCTGTTTAAAGTGAAGCTGATCCCACTAAAAGAATTACTGATAATGGGATCTAGTTAAGGGACAATTACAAGGTTGGCTGGCATAACAGGATAAGAGGATAACTGTTGAGTCCTCCTTTTAAGTCTCTTGTTTTTTGGTTCCCAAGCTGACATGTGTTGAGACTTTGACCAAACGATATTCATATGACTGTCCAGTCTGAACAGCTAGCAAATGCATTTCTTCACGATGGCTCCTTGACCAGTAATGTCAATAAGGAAGCTGAGATAGAGGAGCCAGGACTACTTTTGTTTGTTTGTTTGTTTTTACACATTCTTGTAACTCCTGTGGGAGCATGGTACCAGGTTGAAAGCCTATACTTACTTCTACAATCTTTTCCTGAATTTCTTAGCCAGGTGTTTGTTTTTATAAACTTCCTAATGCAGTGGTTCAAGATGCCATGATAAATGGCCTGCAGTTGGTCTGTAGGATCACATGAAGCAGCAGAGCCTGCATAGTTTTCTTCTGAAGTGTTTCCATTTGAGAGTTTGCTGATAGGAGTGTTTGGGTGTTTTACAGGAGATTTGGCAGGCTGGGCTGGTTCTGTGGCTGTAAATGCTCTGCTGCTCTCAGCTGCTGTAGTTAGGACTGGGTTTAATAGGGAGATGGAACATTTTTATTAATTCTTTCATGACCAGTTCTTAGATAAATTTCTAATTTATTTTCTTAGATAGCATCAGTCTCTTTCTCTCTTTCTTCTCTTTTAAAGTCCTTTAAAATTTCACCTTGTATGGGGTCTCTTATCATTTCTGTCTAACATTTAACAAGATGACTCCTTAACATCTTGTCTTGCTGCTCCATATGGGCTCTTTTCCTCTTTCTTTTATAGCTATCTGCCTTTTCAGTGTAGCTGTTGAAGAGAAAAGACAAACATGATACAATCTGGGGAAAGCAGTTTCCTGTTTTTCTACATACTGTCTCATTACTCCTAATGTAACTCAAACTTCTCTTCTGTAAAATTTCTGCCCTCCCTGCTTAAAGGTTAGTTTTACTGCCAGAGGCACTCTTGGGTCCTTTGCTGCAGAGTCCTTGGTCTCGTGCTTTTTATGAGTTCAGCTAATCCCATGCTTCTTGTGGTCAGCTGTTTTTTTCAAGCATTCTCTCCAATTACATCTCCATTCCTTAAATGTGAACATAAGCACGTTTGAACACTTACTGTAATATTCGGCTCGTTGACAGTTCTGTGTGTCTATGGAACTGGCAGGATACAAAAGAGGAGCTGTATGGGAACACCACAGAAAATGAAAATGGAAACTAATTTTTAAAGAATTAAAATAGCCAGAAATCTGAAGAGCAAAGGTAAAACATAATTAATAGGACAGGTAAATTTTTTTCACGTTTCGCTTACCAAAACAAAAACATTCTCTATGGAGAGAAATGTTCTTTAACATAAAATTGAGAAAATGTATTTCTGGGCTGCAATACTAATTAGCAGAAGTACACCCTTAAGTCGCATGGAAAGTTCCTGCTGATCGTTCCTGAAAATGATGTAATCAAGCAGCTGCACCAGAATTCACTCAGCAGAGGGAACTGGAGGCACTTTTCTCAAAGCTTTAAAGATTCCCTAAAAGCTAAAATAAGCTACTAAGCAAGGATCTACTTGAAATATGGATGGCTTGGTGAGGCTGAATGGAAGCCTGAGCGTGAAGAATGTGCTGATCTGCCCAAGACATGGTGCTTGTTAACTTTCAGTGTGTGATTTCACTAAGACAAACTGTTACTTGTAAGTAGATGTGTGTTTTCACAATGTGCATGCTGTCAAATATGTTCTTCCTGGTCAGAGATTTTTTTTTTTACAGCATGCTAAGAGTTTTTCCTCTTGTCCTCCATCTGTTTCCTTGTCTTTCATTTTAGTACTTGATGTTTCCTTCCCATTTTAGTAGCTTCCCTGTTGTTATTTTCAGAAATTTGTATGTAGTGACACACATATAAGCCTTCTTGTGCAGAGATGTGTTCACTGGTATGTACCTATGGCTATATTATTTATATATATTATTTATATAATATATTATATTATGGGTTTTTTTAATAGAGTAAACGTGATCTATGAAATGACTTCTCAGAAATACGTAACCCTGTAAAGCAACATTCATAAGTAGTTGCTGTTGAAAACCTGTTTCAGGAAACAGCAGATGTCCTGGTTTTTGTCTTAAACTGTTGCCTTTCCAGTATGTAGAGATTTTTCTTCCATTCCTGCTGGGGATTATATTAACGCACCATGGTATATACAATAATGATATATTATCATTATTAAAGGGAAAATTAATAGTGGCTTTGAAATTATTGTAGGGGTATCTTAATTTTACAGTTCAAGGTTTCAGCTGAAAACCTTCCAAGAAAAATAATGGTCACAGTGACAGTTTGCTATCATATGGTGCTTATTGTCCGTTAGAAGAGCACGTAAGTATCCTAATAGCTTTGTTTCAGAACATAAGCTTGTGTGAATGAAAGGAAATAACCTGCCTTGCCTTTTCACGCCTGATTAGTTTTGCAAACAAATCTTGTGTATTGAAGATGAATTGATGCTAACAGCAGCCCTAGAACATCAGGTAAATAGAGGCAATTTTCTGGATAGCTTGTTCTGTAGGTACAGAATTTGTTTTCTAAAACAGTCATGTCCTTTCCCTTTAGAAAGCACTTGTGTAAGATTCACATCTTGAAAATTAACAGTGAAAAGTATTTTTCTATGTGAATTGTTAAAAACCTGACAATGCTACTCAGGCTCTGAACACTTCAAGAACAGGGGAAAAAGTTATCTTTGTTTAAGTGCAGTTCCTCATTTTACTAAAACCCAGCCAGGAACCTCAAGCACATTATAAACCAAGTTATTTTTACATAACTTGAATAAGGCTTTTCTCTAAACAGAAGGGCTGAAAAGGTGACAACTGCAAAGGAGCTCAAAGTACAAGTATGTTTTCTGTAAGTATATCACTGAGATTCTAGATGAGGGCGTATCGGTTTCCCATGGTCTTGCCTCCTGCTTTCTTGGCTTCCCCTCTGCCGAGGAGTATCGGAGCACTGGGTGGCAGCTCTCCCAGGACACCGCAGAACGGTTGCCAACACTTCCCCAGGCTGTGACCCCCCCCACCAGGGAGGTATGCTGGAATCAGCGTCTGTCTGTGTTGATTTCTTATCGGAGATGAGACGTAAAAACTGGCAGCAACCACAGTTTCGGGTGGCCTTTGGCACATGCAGGTGTGTGTGGGAAGACGTGTCTCTGTAGTCTTCAGCCCCTCGGTTTTATCCAGGCAGAGCTGCACTCTTGGTGCCTGAGCACTCCTGGAGTGCCTGATAACATCCTAGTTTTCTCTGGAGGGATCAGAATAGCATTTGCTTGGAATCCCCTTTGCCAGGTCGTCTCCAGCTAACCTAAGAGAGATTCATTTTTGGATCCTTATCACGAAAGTAGAATCTGTAAAAGAAGGGGTGAGTAGTGATTTCCACAAACTGACTGCATAGTGGTCTAAGAAAAAATGTCCTATTCCCACATGTTCCATGGCAGCTTTGCAGTGGTATTCTTTCTCAGGGCAATATTTTCCTGAAGATGGAAAAATTAATATACCACATGTAGGGAAAGTGTCAGCTGAAGACCACTTTGAATCAAAACCTTTTTCAGCATTTCCAAACAATTATGGTTGTATGTTAACATTTCTTTAAGGATATAATGGGATACTAATAGGTTCCTGATGATTCAGAAAATTATTAGGCTATCACATAATTAAGTTTAACTATAAACGAGAATTGCGTGACAAAATGTTTAGTCATCATTAATGACATGTCATAAATCTCAAAAGTAACAGGTAAATGCAATGTAATTATAAATCAATAAACATATAGGTAGCTCTGTAAACAAACAAAAAAACCTTCCACAACTGTTGCCTACCCACTATGTGTTAAAAATAATTATTAGAAATAAATATTAGAAATATTAGGAAAATGTAGAAATATTTAAGAATTTATAGATACTAGCAAAACAATAGGCATCAGACAATTCTGACATTATCTTCTGCTCTCAATATATACATGATATGTCATCAGCAACCCCTCAACACCAAAAATTCCAAAGCATTGTCTTAGAAGTCTTGTTGTATAATTGCAGTTACTGGACAGCAGAGAAAGGTTTCCCGAGATTTTTTTGTAAGACTTTTTGGCTATTCTCACTTATTTGCAGGAAGGGGAAAGAAAGACGTTAAAATTGAGACAGTGATGGTACCATGCCCCTGCCCCCAGCAGCGTGGCTGTTGGCTATCAGTTGGTCAATTAGTAGCATTCGCCTTTCAGGGAGAAAATGCATGTTTGATGGAACATGTATGACCATAACCTTCCTAAGGGTGTGCACGCTGATGGGCTCTGCTCGGATTTCAGTAACAGCTGTGTACTCAAGGAAAGTAGTTGAGCCCTGTTGTTTTCATCACAGTGAAAAGTGAAATGATGAACGCTGCACATGCTAGTTTAAAAACCTTTCAGAATGTCGGATCGAAAATGCACATTTCCAGGTGGGGTTAAGTAGGCTAAAGTCAAGCTTTCTGTGCAAAAGGGTTTTCCTACAAAAATATTCCTTTGTATTTTTTTTACCCTCTATAGTTAACCTGCATTATTGAAGGACCAACCTAGCCAGAAACTATGTTAAAGGGACAAAAGGTTTCCGTTATAATTTGCTTAACCTTTTGCTGTAGACCCCTTCTGTCAGGCTCTTGTTTTTCTGTTAGCCCCGTACAATGGTTTCCAGAGAAAAAGGAAGTTCATGTTACATTTTTTCATGTGAGTGCTACCAACTTAGCAGACAGTAACTATTTCTGCTGGGGCTGTAGCCATGCCATTTGGTTTAGCAATTTCTGGCAAATTTGACAAATTGAAGAGCCAGTGTTGAAAAGCGATCATTGTGGGGGAGGCCAGCGCGGGTCTTCCTTTCCTAGCGACACGCTTCTCAGTAGGGGAGTGACTAATGGATGTTGTGCTGTTCCACGACCTTTACTTTTTGCTATCCTTTTCATGTTTCTGCTCTGAGCGTTTTTTGCTCTTGCATAAAAGGCAGTTTTCTGAACTCCTGCCCCTCTTCTGCACTACCCCACTCACCCGTGCCCCTCTCTGACACCTCCCTTCTCTGCCAGCTGGTTAACATCCCTTTGGTTTCCTTGTTCCTTCTCCTGTTCCCACATCTATGCTCTGTTCAGTCTGTCATCTTCACAGGCATCTCCCTCCCTCCCTCATGCACACAAACTGAAGCAAATGAAGAACATTTGCTGCTCAGCATAGAAATGGGAGTTAATAAGCTGGGCTCTCATACGATTCATCTTCTCTATCTTGATATGTTTTGGATGGTGGGCAAGTTTTATTAGATATTTGTATGATGCCTAGCACCGTGACACCCACTCTCTGATTAGAAGTCCCAAAGTACTACTAGAATACAAATAGGTTATTAATGCTGCTTTTATTTTGTATCATAAGGAAACCCCTCCTTAAATGTATAAAAGCGGTTAAAGATTTGCAGAGTAAACCATCCACATTTATGCAGGTATATTATAGATAAAAAACTGGAAAAACTTATTACAGTCTGTCTTAATATGCTTCTTGTGTCAGTGCTGTGATAGCAATTAAAAGTCAGGTTGGTTTTTGTTTGTTTTTAAATTTTCCTTTTTTTTTTTTTACTTTGGTTCTGGTACAATTCCCTAAACGAACTTTAAGGTAAGTGGTTCTTGATGTTAACCATTTTTAACAGTCTTGGAGAGGTACTGAATTTATGGACATCTGAGAAGCTGAATGTGTATCTTGCTTTACATAGATACACATAATCCTTAGGCTTACCGGTTTGCACAAGGAAAATTTCAGTGGACCAATCTGCCAATCTCTCAGAAAAGCATAAACTTTGGTTTTATCTAGAGGCTGGACAGAGACATCTTTAAGCAGAGAAGAAAGCTGAGGATATAGAGTAGCAGCCTTAAGATGCTCAGTGGAATTATTTTTATTTAGGAATACAGGGTAGGAAAGGACCTCTTGGGTTGTTTTTAAACAAGTCAAAGTCATAATCATACAGCTCTTAATAAACAGCGCTAAAATCAAAACACGCTGTACTTTTCCAGTTAAATAGCTCTCCCAGCGTGCAGAATGGGACAGCTGTTTATTGGAGAAAATAGATTAGATCAGATTAGAAATAGCCTTTGATTCTGAAGAGCTGTACAAAATTAAAGAGTCTTTACTTCCCATGTGTTTAAGAACAACTTGGAATTTATCCTCCTGCCAGACTGCTGACTGTAGCGCCTACTATGGTATGCAATTGCTGGGGATGGGGAGCAGGGAGCAAAAGGAGGCTGAAAAAGTGCCATTTCTTGACAATCCAGTTGACAGAAGCTTCTGCAGCTGTCGGCATCTTCTGTGCTCATATCGAATACTGCGTCCCACTTACATGTGCTCTAGTGTATTTGATGTAGGAAATGAGTTAAGGGGCTAGCAAGCCTCTGGGGAGGGCACTGGTCAGTGCGGAAGGGAGATCCCTGACTCTGTGGAGTTAGAGAAACCTGCGACAAAACGGTAATCGGCTATTAATTGGTAAACAGTATTCTGCCAGTTTTCTGTCTTCCCTTTAACCTGCTGCTTCGTTTAAGCTCATTTCTCTACTGCAGATTGTTACAGATACTTGATCCTTCAAGACCTAAAAATTAACTCTTTCAAAACACGTTAAATCTTTAATCTTGCACATTTCTTATGATCCACTGTCACTTAGCACTTATAATGTTTCTATCTGTTACCTGACATTTTTCTTTCTTTCTCTCTCTCCTTCTATCCTTTGCTATTCATTCTGTGCCCTTTTTATTTTTTTTTATTCAAAGTTCTTGTCTTCTGTTTTGGGGGGTTTGGGTTTTTTTATTAAAGATGCAGCAGTCAGAGAAAAAAAGGAACAGAAAGCAAGAGTATTAAAGCAAGAGGTTAATATGAATGAATGTAGCAAATGACTACAAATAATTAATGCTTGGTACAATCTTAAGGTCAAGAAAAGTAAAAAAGATAGTAGAACTGTCCTAGAGCTACATGAATAGGGTAAATATAGAAAAATATTAAGACTGCCCTAGAGCTAGGTGCATAGGGAGGTAAATGTAGTAAATACATGCAATTCCATTACCTTTCACTCTAAGCATTAAAGAATTTTCTCCACCTATGCTTAAGCTGCTTTATACCTGTACTTCATAAAACTCATCTTCATGAATGATCTCAAAGTGACTTTGAAAGCTGTGTATGTTGTTGTTCACAAGAAATATAGGGTTTAAATTCATTGGCATGAATGAACCTGTTCTGGGAGTGTGTCCTGGGGTTCTGGACAGAGAGACTGTCACAAGTTTCTCAGGCCTCACGCAATCCATCATCGCTGTGAAGGTAGTAAATGGCACGTACAGTTTATGCGTATGTGTGTATCTTACACTGATCCAGAAAGAAAATTCTAGATAAGTCTTCTTCTTAGTCTTGTCTCATGTTCATCTCTGTATTATCAAACAGGTAAAAGTAGGTGTTGGATTCTGTGCTTATTTATGCTGGTATACATATTTGGGCCAGCTCCTTTGGGATGAACCACACAAAATCCTTCCATACAGTTCTGAAAGAAATTGCAAAGGCATCTTAATGTGCAGCCATTTTAGTTTTGTGTAGCCACGATTGTGCAAAGAAGCAGAAAGTAGCAGAGTGAGACCCCCAGTATGGTCCAGGGGCTGAGTGCTCCTGCCTTGGGGCAGCTGTGACACAAAACTGACCTTGTGCCTGTTCCTCTGGTTGAAGCTGTATCCTTCTACAAACAGAGCGTTTTCAAAAAGCATCCAAACTGGCAGGTGAGGTAGCATTTGTTGAGATGATGGAACTGCCCAGTACGTCAACACTGTAGATATTGCAGCTAACAAGGTAGGAAAAAAGCAACTCCCTGGTCCCCGGGCAGGCTGGTGTGACTGTACCTGCTATTCCTCTGTCCTTCGTCACGCAAATGCTTTGCATCTTCACTTCATACTGTTGCGATATCATTATTGAATCAATTTCTTTAAAGAAGAAAATCTTCATGGTGGAAGGAGGGGCAGGCCGAGGGGGCAGCGAGTGCTTTGCTGGCTACATGCCGTGTTTTAAAAGGTCAGTGGCTCCCGTCACTGTTCCGGCCAGTTGCTAGGCTGCCATGGATTTCTGTGCTCTTTTCCCCAGCAAAAAGAACCTCGTGATGAGGTGCAAGGTTATAGTAGTGCCTTTTCAGTAGCCTCACCCGCTCCTTTCTGCTGGCTGAGCAGACGGAGTAAGGGAGATGCTCTCAGGAGCAGTTGTTTTCTTTCCAGTGTTCACAAAAACAGCTGCTTAAGTAATTGATAGGTTATTTATCCTGCCAAATTGAACTAATGTATTAACTTGGGGAACAGAGTCACTGTTTAGTGAGCTGTCAGGGCACGCTGGCTAACTAAAGCTTTCTTAGGGATCAGCAGAATTTGTTGCCTCCTTCACCCCACTTGTATCTTCTTTAAACTCATGGCAAAGTGCATTTACTTAATGCTTGGGTGAAAATTATCTAGCAAAAGTTGCAAAGTGCAGAGCTCTTTCATGAGCTTTTCTTTTAACCCTGCTTTCCTTTATCTCTCTCAAGCAGCAGGAACTTTTATGCATGTCCAAGATGTGTTATAATAGCAACCAGCGCTGCCGGTGGGGATCAGGCCCTACAGTGCTAAAGGTGGAGCAGATATGCGATACGAGTCTTATCCTGCACCAGAAAGGTTAAGAAAAAGATGCAACATGAGAACAAACAAAGGTAGGGCTGGAAAGGGGAGGACATGGTTGCTCAGACAAAGTATGTGCTTTCTGCCAGTTCAACTTCATTTGCAGTCCACTATCTGTACTATCCATGATACAGATAATTAGAAAACAGCACCAGGGCATAAGCAAATGAAGTTTTCTAACCTCAGAATAAAATTGCCAGGTTGACATAATAAGTGTTTTAGACGTGTGCAGCAACAGGAAAGGTAATTATTTAACTTGCCTATTAATTCAGTGGCTATGAAAGGCACAGTACTCCTTGAAGCGAGCATGAAGTCAAGGAGATGAGGTTTGCACTGATCCTACTATGGGGAGGTTGGGTGGCCTATTTCTATGTTGGCTAGGCATTTCTTATAATATGGTTGGGTTTGGTTGCTTGTAACCTCATTAAATATTTGCCATTTGTGTGTACGTTGGCAGGCAGAGTTCTGTGAAAATAACAGCAAGTGATCATGTAGCCAAATACCTGATCTCTGTTTGCTTAGCCTGATATGTCGTCATATTCTTCCCAAGTACGTTAACGTACAGCTAAAATGTGAACTAGGGTGTCAGACCCGATCTGAAGCTTGCCTGGGAAGTTGGGCCAGAGATCTAGGCTGAGGTCATGGCACTCGGCTATTGCTGTTTGTGCATTAAAATTAGTTAGGGCTCTGTATGTGGGGATTGTTGACTCCTCTGAAAAATTGTGTGTATGTTTCTGCTTCTTGTAAGGGTTACTGTTATCCCTTCTGACATTCCTGGAACTTCCTCCTCCACCCTTAATAATCAGAATTTGAAATGACATCTTCATCCCTCCAGAGAGGGAAGTGAAAGACACTGCTCAGATCCAAAATAAGAAGCCCTGCCTTGCCAAGACTCTGCAAAAGTGCTGCAGAGGTATGTCTGAATTGCTCAGGATCCCTCTGTGACGTATCGTGTGCTTATGCAAACTCCACCTAACTGCATTACTTTTGCCAGGAAACCCTTGAGCAAAATAATGTGAACTTTATCAGTGCCCTGTTAATTCAGGTGGCTGTCATGGATTCTTACGGGCTATTCAGTTATCCAGGCATTTGAATGTAACATTAAACTTGCAATAATACAACAAATCCACCTAGTGTTAGATGCAAAATCTGGTGGCCACGTGGTATAAAGCACTGGTACTTGCTCTGCTTGTTCAAGTGAATTTGGCAGGATAAGGTAATGGAAGACTTTATTGCCAAATTGGGGTATAATCTATTTGTGCTACTCTGGCTTCATGCTAGATTGGGTATCAGCTTTTTTGGGGCTAGGTTAGACACAGACACCCACAAAAGTGTTGAATTTTGTTTTCTGTCAAAGTAGGCAGGGATGTGGTGGTAGTTTGCATCAAATTGCACTGCTTGATGATCTGGTCATTCACTGATCCAACACAAAGTATCATGTAACCACTGCCTTAACCATCAGATAACTTGTTGATCCAATGTTTGCACGTATTTAGTGAGAGAGCTGCTGCTTGGAGCTATACAGGAAGGGAGGTATAATTGACCCTATTAGTCAAAAATAAAGAATCAGTTCATCTCAGCTTACTCAAAACGTAACATAAACCCTGCAAAATTGTCTGTCATCTGGATGGAATCAACACGAGGTGTATGGTCTGCTCACAAATTAGCAGCACATGCTGGAAAGCAAATACAGAACGTGTGTGTCAAGTGGCTAGTCCATGGATGTGTCTTCTGTATCATGTGCCCAGCATCCTCTAACTTTTGACTGCAAGCATTGTCAGCCTCCCTCAAAAATTTTGTGAATAATTGCCTACATACGTGCTTTCTTGTTTTACTGCATTAGCCAATTTGTTCTACATTTTTTCCTCAATTTGTTTGTGTTTGTGTCAGAGAGTTTGTTTCAGAACACAGTGGGGAAGGAAGGAAGGTATGGGTACACATTGGCACTGCTGTATGTTTGTCCTGAAGCAAATAGGTAAGGTCAAAAAATGAACTTCAAGAAAAACGTCACAAGGCTGGTGAAGAGGCCAGTGATGTCCTTGGGGTCATGTGGGCACCTTCAGAAAGCTCTCTCAGCTGCATTGGAATTTTTTGCTGTGTATTAGAAAGTTGTGTCAGAAAAGGCAAACTATTCGGGTCTCCATTCCAGAACTTTCATTTATCTTTTATGTATGTAAGTCCTAGCAATTGAATACCTTGAAGATGAGATTTGAAGTCATAAACTCATTTGGAGCTCATTTGATTTGAGTGGTTTTTCTAATCAGCTGTAGGAATGAACTTGTGAAGACTGCATCCAGCTGGGACCCTTGAAACTCACTTAGGAGCCTCTACGCATGAGATACAAGGTCTGGTGGCTGCTTACAAAAACTCTTGTAACCCCAACTATGAATTCTTGTTTGACCTTTGTGAGCTGCTATGACTATTGCTATATAATCCAAACTCTAGCTATGTCAGATGTCCCATTTGAGATGTGGCCTATTCTTTACACAGAGTGAAGCGTTTACGTAATCAGGCAGAGCAGAGCACTGGATATCTCTCCAAAAAGTCACAGAAGTGACAAGCAAAGCAGGTCATTAGAGATTTCTTTTTACCATACCTGATCTCTCTTCTAGTTCATTAGTGTGGGTTATATTGTAATAGTACTTCATGCTGCAGTGAAGATCTGTATTGTGCTAGACTCCATACAAACACAGAGAATAACACAGACCTTGCAAAGACTTTATAATACAATTTAACTTGGAATGAAACAGATGTTTATGACAATGGAAGAGAAGAGAATAATAAAGACAGCATTAGTACATGTTCTAATGCTTATTGTGGGTATTGCTTTGGACTCTGAATCATTAGAAAGCTTTATACAAATATTTACTCATAAATAAATATTAGCAAAACCTATTATATGAAGAGAGAAGACAGGACAGTAATTCTTATTTCCAAATAGTACACAGCATTTTTGGCCTAAAGCAAAAAGTGTGATAGCTAACAGGCTGACTAGCACAGAGGCAAAAATAAATGGTACTTCAGGAATGCACAAAGACCTGGAAGAGATATTTAATGGTAGCTTTTTTAGCTTGTGTAACTGGATGGTGGTATAATATAGTTTAGGCATCTTTTGTGGATATTTTTACTTGCTAGTGTTTTTCAAGGATATTGTTTCAAACATGGTTACCTCAAATCACTGCTCAAAAGCGTCGACAAGCACACATTTTGTTGTGAGGTTACGAATGGTTCTCTTCATTGTTCACTTCCCGCGGCAGTTCAGGCGCCTCCTACAGCAGCACACTCACTGGCTTTTGGACTTAACGCCCGCCTTTGAAAATGGCACTGTTTTTTTCTGGTTTTAACATTTATGGACTGAGTTGTGTTAGCATATGGGGCTTGATTGTGCCCTGTATGATCAGCTGCGATTCTTGGGCTTTGAAAGCCAAGCAGGTAGATTAGAATAATGCTTCTTATCCTCTTTAAAACAAAAGACTACTAAACCTTTTTAAAAAGAGTCCACTGATTGATTCTCTTGTACAGCGTTGCTACAGAGTATTGTTTACAGCCTAGTAGGAATTCAGCTAAGCTTTCAATGTGTTGTGGTTTTTGTTTGGTTTTGTCATTCCTGTTTTCTCCTACTTTGTTCGCCTTTAAGTTTGGCAATGTGTATGTTTTTCCTGAAATAATTTTCTCATGTTTTTTTAGATGCATCTTCTGATATGTCAGGGGAGGCAGCTGATGGATACTTCTCAAAGGTTCATCTGTGGTGATATTTAGGGTTGGCTCTGGGGTGCCTTGCTGGTTTGGGTCAGGGAGCTCTGGGCTTTGCAGAGCCAAGCCTTGAGCATCACCTGGCTGAGCAGTTTCAAGGTTTGAGAAGGCACATTATTAGCCATGTAGCCGCTTTTTGAGTTGCACTTTTGAGTAGCTCTGCTGCCCTCTTACATCCTATAACAGGTAACATTTCTTGGCAAGCCTGTGGTTCTTGTCAGTGGGAATGGTGCATATTCAGCACCTGTCATATTAGGTGATGTAGAAGCTATGTGAGGTTTCTCTCCAAGCAAAACTGAAAGACATCCCAGATAGTTCTCTTATGTCTTATAAATTTTTCAGTCATCCAGGAGCGGCTAGGTGCCTGTTGGTGATGGCAAAAACATGGTCTGAAACCCAGCATTGACAGGCAGCACTGTGTGTTCCTGCACTGAGCAAAATGGGGTGTCTCGGGTCCCACGTTCTAGCCGTGCCATGCAGTCACTGATGCAGAAAGGACTAAGGGCTGTTGGTCCCATGCTGCTGGTGACACCCACAGCATTGGCAACACACATAACTCAGTTACCCATCTAGGGTCCAGCCGGTGTCATTTGGTCTCCTGCAGTGTCCTGCAGCACTCAGTGTGCATTTAGAGCCCATGTTATGGCCTGGATGCAGACCCTACTTTGATATAAGTGGATAGAAGAGGGGGACAGGCTAGCTCTAACCTTCAGTGAATTGTCCATGCTCAGAAAATGAAGTCACTGTGTCCTGCTTGATTACAGCCTTGATCTAGGGTCTGGCTTGTGAGAACAAGGAGGTCGTTTTGTCATCAGATCTGCTCTGATTTTACAATGAATATTCCCTTTTCATACAAAGATGAAAACTGTACTCCCTCAAACAAAAATTTTGCACTAAAGTATGTACAAAGAAGAATAGGTACTTTGGAGACTGCAGTTGAAAATACAGTTCAGGCCGGGGACTGGCGTGAGCGGGGGAGCCCGTGAAGGTAAATGTGCGGGAGTGACTGGCACCAGTAAAGTATGTGACTTACCTGTATGCACTGTGACATTGGTGGGGGAAAAGGGTATCATGTGCTAGGATGTAACTGCTGGGCAAATTACCCTGAAATAAATGATACCAGACTCGGGGCCAAATTCTGATGGCACTCTTGCTTCCAACAAATTTTCATAAACTGTGTGTGAAAGAAAACCCTCGCTTTTATGCACTAAAGCCAAAGCAGTATGTCCTAGCCCAGCTGTGCAGGTTGCAGCGCGTGCGATGTACCCTGACTCCCTCTCTGCCTGTTTCTTCTCTCTCTCTCTTCAGATGGCCACTAACCCATGTGCCAGGCAGCCCTGGCCCGCGCTCGGCGAGCCGGCCGGAGTCGGCCCCTGCCACTGAGGCAGGGAGGAGGGAGGAATCGCCATGGCCTCGCGCCGGCGGGCCCGGCACGCCGGCCCTCCCGACGGAGGCTGGGGTTGGATGATCGTTGCTGGCTGCTTCCTTGTCACTATCTGTACCAGGGCCGTGACGAGGTAAAGGGGGTGCTTCTTGTCTTTCTGACCTGTTTGTGGCATTACCCTTCTGGGTTGGTTTTTTTTTTTTTTTCCTTTTCTCCTCTCCTTAGGAAGAGGATTTGGGATCTCCCCTGATGTCTCACAGCTGCAGGGGTTATTCTGGCTAGCTACAAACCTCTCTCTTGCTACATTTTTAAAGGCTTCCTGAAATCGCTAAGGCTGTGGGGATGGCTGAGGGATTATGAGCCCTCTAGTTTTAGTCTTGTCTCCTCTGACAGCTGCTCTCTCTCTCAACACCCTCTGCTTGAGTTTTTGCAGAATCAAAGCCTGGGTGGTTTGGTCGGGGAGGGAGGAATCATGCAGGGTCTCTTCAGGTCCGTTGTGTCTCTCTGACCCCACAGCCGTGCTCGATTTTGCTAGTCCCAGTGGATTTGCTTGGCTCCTGAGCCTACCTGAGACCTGTAAATACTCCCTTCTCCTACTGCAAGCATTTCAGGTACCATCCTGCCTGCCCGAGAAGGTCTGTGCCCTAGAGACGAAGCCCCTCTCTATACCCTTCTGGTATCCAAAATATGCAGAACATATTTTCTCAAAAATTCTTCTCAAAAATAGAAAGAACAGGAATAGACTGCTGCCTTGCATAAACATAATGTATACATCTGGAGTGAGATGGCTTCCACAGCTGCCGTCGGGTGACTTTGATGTTGACTGGAGACAGCAGACCCTGCTGTGTGTGAACATGGACATTTCAGCTATATTAAGCAGAGCGATAGGCACCCTGGTAGCTGAGGAACACTGAGACAGTGTTTTGTTGGACAGTCAGTATAATGTAAACACAGTGTTTCCTACCTAATTTTTATGTTTCTTTTTAAATAAAGTTGCCAGGTTTAGGGATCTAAATTCTAGGGTCTTGGAGTCAACAGCATAAAAGGGGCATGGAAACGTTGACACAATGTTGGTTTACGTATGCAAATGTACTAATTCCCTAATAACAGTAGAGATTTCCTAGTGGATTTAATTCCTTTTTCACACGTGAAGTGTGCTACATGCAGGAAATATCTAATGGCTGGCACACATCTAGAGTATATACAGGAATGAAATATATGCAAGAAAAAAGCTGAAGAATGTGGTTGTTCGTTGATTTGCAGGAGGGAAAAAGAGAGGGGGGAAAGGGATCTCCTGCTGATCCAGAAACCAGAATGAAACTATGCAGCCTTTTAATCCGTTCTCCCGCAGAGACAGGTAGAACAGTAATGCTCGTTAAGCAGAGCAAAGTAACCTCTCCTGGAAGCATTTTAATAAACTGTTGGAAGGTCCATGGGCTCCTGCTGTGTTTTGATTCTCTGTTCATGAGGAGTTGCTTTTCACTTGCTTTGCATTTGTGCATCCATGGACACATAGCTATAGGTGGTGTTGGCTCTTACAGGTACTGTGCTGGCCCTGCCCTGCCAGTTTATGCAGATGTGAATGCCACCATTAGCAAGCAACCAGGTTGGTGAAGCACTGGGGAGCTGGGGCTTTGTGTACCAGGGAAGCAACATTCTGTTGTGGGCTATAATTTGCTGGTGATAATTACAACTTCAATTTCATTTCAGTTAAAAATGGTATGAGTTATAAAAATCTAGCAGCAGATACCACAGTGAGAAACATGTGGTATTATAATGTTCATACTCTCTCTGAAGTAGTTATCTGTCTGAATTAGATTCTCCATCAGCCTAATTGCCTAATCCCACTAGTGGGATAATAGTTGGACACCAATTTGTGATTCAGTTGTTGCCAGTGCAAAGCAAGAACTCTTCTCTGGTTGAATCACCCTAGCCTAGGTGCCTTACACAGAGCGCTGTTGGAATTATTCAACTTGCACACATCATTTCATGTCTTGTCCCTCATGCATTAAGGTAGCCTTTCATTTCCAATATCCATTAGAAACTGTTTAAAAATTTCTCCATCTCATTGGGATTTAAGCAAACCACAGATTTGATTTTCCTGGGAGCTGGAGAGGACTTTCAAGGGGGTACTCTTTATACCTGAAGAACGAGATTGGTGCTTTCTGTGAGGCAAATATCCCATGTTCGATAGATTGGTGCTCATGTTTTCTTTCCTAGGTGCATCTCCATTTTTTTTGTGGAGTTCCAGGCATACTTTGGGCAGGATTATGCCAGAACGGCTTGGATCCACTCCATCGTTGACTGTGCTACGATGCTCTGTGGTGTGTATTGCCCTTTTAAGACTAATGTGGCTGCTTTTCCTTCAGCTCCATCTGGTTTTAGCGTGTTCACAAGTTGGTGGAGTCAGCTGGGAAAGATAGATATTGTGGGCTCTCTGGGGTATGGTATATCCAAGCTGCTTCTCCCAGCATAGTTGTGCAGGAAGGGAGTGTCTTCATACTACAGAAAAGAAGCAGAACTTTGTTTTGTCAAATGATCTAAGTTTTCAGAAATGTACTTTTGTTGAGGTCTAGTGGGACAAGTCGTGTTTGAGAGCTACTAACTGAGCACTTATTTCTTTTGCCTTTTGATTGGAATCATATTTGAGATTTAGCACAGTATGTACATCTTGCCTTCAGATCAAGTCACAGTTATCCTCCTTTCAGCAAACTTGTATGTTTACAAATAGTATTTTCCCTTAAAAGAAAATTCAGTGTTACTAAAAATGTCTAGCATCAATGCAGCAGTTGTACCGAATTTCTCACAGGTTTACTTTAAAACTGTACAGCTATGTGAAAATTCATGCCCTAATCCTGTGGAAGAGGGTTAATCTGTGAGCATTGCTATGAAGGCACAGGGACACAGCTGGAATGAGACTCTCCTGTGTCAGCCAGGTTATATCTTGGGAAAAAAGAGAAATGAGGATAACCTTGCCCTGGCATTGCAGGTAGTGGAGAGGGAGAGGGCTGGTGATGACACCCCATGGTATAGGCTGAGTGATCTGGGAGCCATCAACATTGGAGAAGTGCAGGAGAGGGGTAGCAGCCCTGGAGATGGTCCAAAAGATGAGACTTCTCCTGTTTAGGTCTGACGCAGAACCCACAAGGGCAGGGAGGAGCAAGGAAGGATGACTGAAGTTACTGAGGGGTGAAGTGCAAATTCCAGGTGGGGGAAGGTCTCAGTGTTCCAAGCGTGAAGTAATGAACAGTGTGGGCTGTCACTGTGCCCTCTCTTGACCCTCAAAACTGCAGAGTAGCTGTGTCCTGTAATGACTTTGATCTACTAAAATGGCTGCTGAGAAAGCTACTGTAAATTTCAGTTTTATCCTGACTTTCAGGAAAATGAGTTTTAGAAGTTTTTGGTGCTCGCACCATTGTGATGGGGAGATCTTGGAAGACGACTCTGTGTATCTGTGATCACCGTTTTCTCCTGCTTGCCTACTGCTTCCTTTTCCTTGATGACCATTGCAATGAACTGTGTGTGAGTACCTGCCATTAACTACCAGCTTTATTTGTTTCCTTGAAGCCCCGCTTGGGAGTTTAATCAGTAATCATGTATCCTGCCAAGTTGGTATCATTCTAGGAGGGCTGCTTGCATCTGCTGGACTAATTCTGAGTTCATTCGCCACCAGCCTGGAACATCTCTACTTATCATTAGGAGTCCTTACAGGTAGGAGGCATTCAGCCCCTTTGTTCCTGCCAGGAAAACAACATGGGAATGTCAAAAATGACAGTCCTTCCTTTCGAGAGGGATGATGTCTTCTCCATGTCATATTGTCACCGCACTGATGAATAGAGATGCTCAGACCTGTTCTGTTCACTGTAAAAGAGAGGCTTTGACTGCCCCTGTGAGGGCTTCAGAACTCAGTGAGTCTCATGCAGCCCAAATGCAGCATGCTGGAAAATCAGCTCTTTAACTGCTGTTACAGAGAGGACTATGGATAAAGTTCTGAAATTATGGGAGGTCAGGAAGGACTGCTGTTGCAGGTGGTACACAAAAATGTTTCCTTTTTTGCCTGTGATTTGGGAGGAGTTTGCTATGGTAGGAGTTCTAGACTGCACCAAAGTATTTGCACATTAAAAAAAAAGTTTAAATCAAAACAGAAGAGTAAGTGGCAGAGGAGCACTGGGTGAATACCTGGTACCTCAGCTGTGCACCTTATTTTTGTCTGCATTACATTCCATTTGAAAAGCAAACAAATTGCTGGTTGGTAGTGTTGGTGTAGCAGCTCCTCCATTTGTGTTCAGGTATGGTGGTAAAAAATAATCTTTGCTCTGTCCTATCTCCCAGCGTTTGCTGTGCACAGAGGAACTCGAGAGGTGCCCATGGTCACACTGACATTCCTTCCTCATTAATACTGACCTGGTAGCCAAGGCGATATAAGCCCTTGTACTTGGTCCCCTGCTGTTTAGTAACAAGTTGGAATTACTGCAGTTCACATGCTGCCAACAGCTTGTTTGTTTAAAAGAAAAAAAAAATTCTTACTGTAGTGCATGTCATTCCTGTATTACGATGTTAATCTTTGACAAATGTGTTCATAACAAATAAAAAGCCTCCTTGTAACTCAAGGGATTGTGCCACATACCATGCTAATGCCACTGAGGCTTCCTTAGTGAGAACTGCTGTGAATACTGAGGTGGAAAAGCAGTTGCACCTTGTACATGGACTTGTAAAGAGCCAATTCTACAAGCAGTGGATTTCTAGTCTGTGGGGACTGATTGATGGAGAGGTGAACTGTTGGTAAAGGGTAGAGGTGGTGCCCCAACCCAGGGAAGAGGTGGGACCATAGCTGGTGAATGCCTGAATTGATAAAATCTGCAGGACTTGAAACCCTGAAGAGTGAAGCAGAGGTGAGATGGGGGAGTGGCAATAAGCAGCAGAGTTCCTTCTAAGAGGAAGGAAAATGTTTTCAGCCCCAAACTTTGCATTTCCACTTTTCACAGGGCAAGCATTGACTTTTTTGGGACCTATTTACCCCCTGCCAACTCACTAAAAAATAAATGGTGTGTACACCAAAGAGAATATGATTTTCACAGCTCTCAAGTGATGATGTCTAGCTCAGGGGTGATTCTCTGGCCCTGCTGCCCACACAGGTCCAACCCCAGCTCTCTGCCCTGCTCCTCCCCTCGCCTCCTGAGGGGTGCCAGAGTGGGCACCCGCCACCCGGAGTCCCTCTAATCCACTTATCCCCTCCTGGCAGGCTTAGTGCCCGCCCCACACAGTGCGGCCTTTGAGGAGGACATGGCAAGCTGGTTACGCGCCCGGTGATTATCTCCTCTTTTGGCAAGTTGTGTCAAAGGCAGTGGGGACCATTTTACCCTCAATGTAGGACCTGCTCCAAAACCCTAGTCAGGAACTCATTTCTGCAGCTGATTCAGAAATACATGTTTTAGTGTTACGGCAAGCATTTGATGATTAAAATCTGCTTTCTGGTTCTGCAGCAGAGACCACAGTCTTTTTCCAAGTCCAAGAGATGGATCTGATTTGTTTACTAAATTGGACATGGCTTTGTTTTCTGAGGCTTTTTCCCCCTCTTTACTTGTAGGCAGGGATTTAAAATGGTCAGGACTCCAAGCAGCTGCTGCATGGAGTTTGTTTAGCTGACTAAAAAAGGTTTATTGTAGAATATTAGTAACAGAGACAGACTCTTTGTACTGTGTTTCAGAGGCCTGAAAATTAATGTTCAGGTTTGCAACAGACCGGAACACAAAGTGGTGCCTCATCAGGACAGTGTGCCCAGTGCCAGCATCTGTGCAAACCCTGGGGCAAGACCTCATCTTGCATCCAGGAGAGGCTGACACACAATTTCTCTGG
This sequence comes from Haliaeetus leucocephalus, assembly GCF_000737465.1. NCBI lineage: Eukaryota > Metazoa > Chordata > Aves > Accipitriformes > Accipitridae > Haliaeetus > Haliaeetus leucocephalus. Next base: position 14,514,166 of record NW_010972620.1, read on the forward strand.
TGTTTATTGATCGTCCTTGCTCTTAAGTGAACCCCATTACTTCTCCCTGAGCCTTGTTATGGTGGATTAATGATGATCCGTTAGTTTGTCAAGTCAGTGACCCTGACAGTGGAAAAAAGGAGTCATCCTGGTTTCTCTTCACACTGTGACTGGGCTGTGTGATACAGAATCAGAAGAAGCTTCCTATTCATTTGTGTCAATGAAAGCAGGTTATGTGGTTTAATGTGTTCCATATGTCGTGCTTAGTATTAAGCCATCTGCACTGTGCTTTCTCTTCTAGGACTTGGGTTTGCACTCTGTTACTCTCCAGCCATCGCGATGGTGGGCAAATATTTCAACAAAAGAAAAGCGTTGGCATATGGAATAGCCATGTCAGGAAGTGGAATCGGTACCTTCATCCTGGCCCCTGTGGTCCAGCTCTTAATCGAGCAGTTTTCCTGGCGTGGAGCTTTACTCATCCTGGGAGGTTTTGTTTTAAACCTCTGTGTCTGTGGTGCCTTGATGCGGCCTATTGCTCTTAAGGAGGACCATAAAACTGCTCCTGAGTTTCTTGAACAAGATTATGTCCCCAAAGCACAGAAACGAGACTTAAAGCGAATGTCCATCTGTTCACCTTTAATCAAAGTGTGGTCTCATGAATGTTTATGCTACTGTTCATGGAAGGAATATGACTTTTTACTGATGCCAGACTTCATGGTGCTGGCAGTGTCGATTTTATTTATGGCATATGGCTGTAGCCCTCTTTTTGTCTACCTAGTGCCTTATGCTTTGAGCGTTGGAGTGAGTCATCACCAGGCCGCCTTCCTCATGTCCATACTTGGTGTCATAGACATCATCGGTAATATCACCTTTGGATGGCTAACAGACAGAAGGTAATGACTTATGGCTAAGCAAGTATAAGCTTTGGTTGGTGGGAGGCTGGATGCATGTGAGGTGTAACACATATAGAAGTTAACATTATCGACTTTTTCTGTAGGATGTGTAACTTTTCAAAAAACCCAAGACACATTCTAACTTTCAGAAATGCTTACTATTTAATGTTTTTGTCTCTTCTGAGTTTGTTCAATTCTGCTGGTTTAATTTCTTTTTTCCCTGAAGAAATGATGTGTTTGTGCAAAGCTCTTGCATTTGACAGTGGAAATGTAGTGGTATGTTGAGCATGATCCTCTGTACCTATTTCCTAGAGGATCTCACTCCGCTTCCTCCACGTTTCAATCTCTTTTGTGCTGCTGGGGAGACACAGAAGTAATGGAAAAGTGTCAAGGGTCTGGCCCAACACTGTCAGGCATATACTCAGAAGAACTGACCTATATTTCTTATATATTATCCGGTATATAAGAACTCACAATGCTTTGCTAACTCGGCTCACTCCAAACATCTGTGTGCAGCATCTGTAACATCAGTAGAGACTGGCTAGATTAAGGCAAATTTTGATTCTAGAGGACACATTCTTTGTGTGTATTGCATTTGTGGGAAAAATCAATCATTGGTTTTGTGGGGCAGAGAGAAAAGGAATTGCCATCTCACTTAGCTCATGCTAACTCCAGTGTTTATGTGCTGATGAGAAGGATGACAGCTAAAAGAGGTATACTGTGATATTTTTGTCATACCACTGGGAGCACTTTACTGAGCTGGGAGGTAAAGCCTGATGGAATACTGCTTCGAACATTGAAACCTCAAAGGGCTGCAAAATCCTGGCAGCAGAGCAGCTCCCCTCACTAGGGGCAGCCCGAAGAACACGGCAGGCAGCATGGGCTGCTGCTTACCAGATGTTTCTGCAGCTGTAGGCGGACAGCTTTCTCTACCTGGGCTTTTCAGTGTTGAGCTTCTCATCTTGAAGACTGTGTAAGAAAATGGACTCAAATCTGAGCTATATGAAAGAGAGACTGAAGTGCTGCATGCCAGGGTGTAGAAACTGAGATGCTGTGTCCAGTCATACTCTTTTTCTTTTCTGTTTTGAAATTTGCAGGTGTCTGAAGAAGCATCGGCACTTTTGCTACCTCTTTGCTGTGGGAATGGATGGCCTCTGTTGTCTTTTCCTGCCAGTTCTCCAAAACTTCCCCTTGCTTGTGCCTTTCTCATTTACCTTTGGCTACTTTGATGGAGCCTATGTAACGCTGATCCCTGTTGTGACAGCAGATGTAGTGGGAACTTCTTCCTTATCATCTGCACTGGGTGTCGTGTATTTTCTGCATGCCATACCTTATCTAGTGAGCCCGCCTGTTGCAGGTCAGTTCACAAATGACTTTACTATAATCTTATCACTACTTTATATTTACCTGTTGGTGTGATGTAAAAGGAGAGGAAGAACAGCAAATGCACACTAAATGTGGAGGTAGCCCCTGGGCAGAGAAATAACACACCTAGACCTTCATAAGACTTTAGATCCCACTTAAGCCCTGTCTTGATGGGATGATTTCTACATAGAGAGTGAGTTGAAATTTTAAAAAGCAAAACAGTATGGAATGGGGCTTCTAAGAGCTGTTACATCACCACTTCACGTAGTTCAGAAATTGTGTAAGTAGAAGGAACAAAAGATTTCACTGTGAAATTACACAATTTTGAAAATGTAACCTAAAGAGGATCTCATTCCAAGGTTGTGGGGTTGGGGTTTTTTTGTGTGGAGGACTTGATCTTTTCATCTCCAGACTGCTTTGAACAGGTGGGTGAGTCAACTTTACTACTGTTTGGTCACAGGCTTGTCACTGTGATATCAAACCATCATTTTCCCCATCGGTTCCATTACAGTGAAGTAAGGATGAAAGCTGTACCCCTATTATTCTTTAGAAAGAACTTGACACAGTTTTGAATATTGTGGAAGGACAGAGATCTTTTTTCAAACAGTCATGTATAGATATGTCTTGCATATTTCGTCTGCTGTTCACATCAATTACCAATTAATCTCTGCTTCTGAAGCTTTTAATTTACTTTTCCATAGCAAAAAGTATTGCAAAATGGAATTATTTTAAGTGATGCATGAGCCTAGGGTGTAGCTCACTAGATGTTTCTGTGTGAGGATCTCATGCACACAATATTTAATTCCAGGGCTCTCTAAAACATGTCTAATTCCATGCAGTTGAAAGATATTTATTTAGTATTGTGGTGATGACTGCTGTGCTTTTTCTCATGGGTTTGATCTCTAAACAAAAGCCCATAAAAATCTTTGCAAATTCTTTGTAAATTTGTAAATTATCAGAATTTTGGTGAGCCTTTAAAAGCCCATGATTTGTTTTCCTACAGGTTGGCTTGTGGACACAACTGGCAGCTATACTGCATCATTCCTTCTGTGTGGATTTTCTATGATATTTAGTTCAATGTTATTGTGCTTTGCAAGACTAGCAAAGAAAATCAAAAGAGCGCATTTGCGGTCACTCACCAATGATACTGGCACCAAACAGCACATCTGGACAAATGGAGCAATAGCTTATTCTGTCACAGCAGAATTAGACCAAAAGAATTTTGAATTTTTGGCTGCAGATACAAACAGCTACAGCAACAGATGACAAGCGCCGTCAGGATCAGCACTGCACAGCTATGACTGAGACAGAGGTGGCTCTGTAGTGTTAATGCTATTGAAGATACTACTCCTGTGAAACAAGGCATCTCTCAATTAGATTTTTCTGTCATGTTTTAGATGGCTAAAATCTACATACCACAACAGTAATACCAAGTTAATGCAGTAATAGAAGAAAGCTAGACTGAAAATAGAGTTCATAGATACAAATATTCACAAATTTATTTGAAATGCAATATGTTGACTCCACAGGTAATCTCAAAGATTATAATTGGCTATAATAAAAGAAATCTATAAAGTAATCAGTCACCAAAACTGTGAACAATAAATTTTAAAGTATTTCAGAAATAGTATTCATGAAATAAGCTTTTCGGTGTTCTGGTCTATTATGTTTCAATGGACTAATCACACCACCATAAAATCTCCACATTTATCAATCTGCATTAAACTCTGCAAATAACTGTTTCAAATGCCAAAGCCATTTCTTTAGAAAATCTGGCTTGAAACTCTGATTTATGATGAAAGTATCTCTGAAGCAGCTTTAATTTTTACAGTGTGCCTGAATTTTGTACATAGGTTGCAATTTAACTTCAAATATGGTTTTAGACCTACTTTGCCAAGCTCTCCACAGCAAAATTTTGAGGTGTTTGCTGTTTTTTTCCCTGGATATCTTTAAAGCTTGAATTTCTAAACATTAACATTCCAGATATGATCCTCCAGCTGATCCTTGTTGGGAGGGTGGAAGAGGTGCTGTGGCTGCTCTACTATCTGAAGAGGAGTAAATTTGTGCCGGGGAACTAGGCATGCTGATAGACAAACCTGCTTTAGCTGCATTAGTTGGAAGAAGCCTAAAGGCAGTGCAGGAGACCAGAGGAGAGGCTTGTGTTTTTTCAAACACAGAGCCTCTTCCTCCTGTAAAATCAGCAGCTGTTGAAGAAATTTAGAGTCCATGCAAGCAGATGACTGACAGACTGCCCTCTCCACAGGCTATTAGTAAAGACAAAGTTGTTTCTGCATTTTCCAGTGGCAAGTCTGTCTCTTCTTGGACCCAGGAGCTGTATCTTCAGGTGGTGCAAATTACTCGTTTGTGCAAACTGAAGGGCTGATCAGGTCACTTATCCTGGATGGCTGGAACACAACAGCTGGAATTTGCTGATGGTTTCCTGCTACTTGTGTGAGGAATATACTACAGCTGGCTGCTTCTCGGAAGCTATAGACTCTATGTAGTTTGTGGGGTAAATTACTGATGTGATGATTTAATAAATAATGGGATGTTTCTACATTTCCAAAGTGAAACTGTTGTCAGCAGTGGAGGAACTTCACATTCTGCGATGCAAATCACTTCTGTGTTTTGATGCTGCATAGAGCTGTGTTCTGTTCATTAGCAAATTGATCAGACTCCAAATAATTTTTACCAATGCTGAACTAGTAGTTTTGTTAATCACCCGCGGTGTATTCAGTGGTTGCTTATGGTGTCCTGTTCCAGTCTGTGCCTCAGAAGGGAAAGCAAAATAGACTGATGTTCACAAATTTGATTTAGATCAAGAGAACAGCCATAGTGGTATAATGTATTTTATATATATATATGAATAGTATGTGTATCACATAGTTCTGTTATTCATGCATATTTCAAATATAACATTAAAATTGTTTTAGTTCCGTTGTCTGTGCTCAAACAAAGCATTTCATGCTGTCCTGCTTCAGAAGTGTGGTCAGAGCCAGTAGCATGACTTACGTGCACAGACCACAGATTAAGAGATGGGAGTGCAAAAACTGCTTAAAACTAATGACATAACCTTTTTTCACCTATACGTGACAATTGAGCCCTGGGCCCTAATTTTGATTTTAACATACTTTCATTAAAAAAGACAAAAATTATCCATGAGTATTTCTTAATGAGTTAGGAAAAATATGCACATTTGGGAGGAAAAAAAAAAGGCGGCTTTATTAATTAGTAGTGATGAAGATATTGTTTTAGATCTTAATGCAAAAGTTTATATCAAAAAGTAGGGAATGTGTGGTCTACAAAGAAGATAAGCTATTTCAACAAGTTATAAGTGACCACTGACATTTACTTTAGAAAAATTTAATTACTTTTTTTACCACATCATGACATGTCAGCAGTTGTTTGTGCCAGAACTGCGTATTATAAAAATCTGTTGGCTTAATACTATATGCATTTTTATCCTAGTAAACAATGCTGTGTAATTACATTATTAGCATTTTTAATTTTTTTTTTATTTCAAGATATTTTTTTCATAGGCTTTTCTGTTTTGTTTTTAACTTATAATTGAGGCAGTATTTCTTCTTTTAAATATCTATTTCAGCAGAAACATTCAACTGGGTTTATACACAGACCTTTTGTAGAAAATGATATAATTATTTCAGGGTTTTCTAACAGTGTTTCTGCTCTGAATTAAGCCAATGCACAAAATCTTACATACAAGAATAATGCTTTCTGTGCATAAAACACACTGTGAAATATCAGCTCTGTCATGAATCTCCCCAGCTCAGAAACAGAAGGAAGAAAGCGTAGCAAGAAATGACCTGCAAGTGGAAGAAATGGGCATACAACCCAGGTTTGCAAAGCCTCACGCCAAACTTCTACTCCGTAGTCCACACAACCCAAACTGAACAGTTCATCTTCATCCTGCCTTGTGAAATGTTTCAGGCACTGCATTATGGAAGCCTCTGGATTATAGCATTTTTAAAAAATGATTTATGGTATCCACAATGGCTTTTTTTCAGATATTATAATATCCAGGCTGTTCTCCACAGAGGATGTTTCCTGACCTGGCACGGTGCGGCAGTAGGCAGATACCTGGGCCAGCTGTGAACAATTTCACCAGCTAACACTGCATATTTCCAACAGCCACTGATGGATACGAGCTTGGACGGAGCGCGGCACCACTGAGCCTGTCTGGCTTCCTGGGACAGCATGGTCTGACTTGGCTGGGGTAACATCTGTCTGAGAAACAGACGGGTCCTACCTCAGATGAATCCTGTCAGGGATAATACTCTATTCTGTGCAGTGAACAGGAATACAGTGTAAGTGAAACTGCTTACAACTGCTGAAGTTATCCCATCTGTTTCTATTCCATGAGGTTTGAAATGGGGAAATCATCATTCTATTGAAATTGCTTACGTTCTAGTGATAATTTTTATCAGATCAGCTTTGGAACATTTAATAAACTGTACCTTGAGAAATTGTGTGAAAACAGCATTGGAAAAGTGAAGTACCTTCTGTTGAAAAACAACCCTGTTTTCAGAAAAAAAGATAAAACTTTGAGCCTGAAACATTTCTGCCAGTTTGGATGATGATTTATCTCCAGAAAAACAAAGGTTGGCTGTGTTACTATATGGTGAATATATTTTATATTGCCGCAACAATTCCTTGTTTGCTTTCTAAAGGGTTACAAATTTACGTGAGAAGGAAGAGCTTGTTTAAGTTGTAACAGTACTTGATGGTCAGCACAACAAAGTCCTTAGTTGGGATTGCCTCAGTAAAGAATACCTTCTTCTAAGTGACTATTCTGGTGTGTTCCAGTAGAGTTTTCTGTATAATTTAGAAGGTGCTTTTGATTCACGGATGTACGCTTCCTGAAGGGCTGTCTTCACTCCTTTTTTCCCCGCACTGCTAGCGTAGGCTCCGGTGATGGATTCGTACTCGGGTGCGAACTGAGAGCTGTTCGGCTTCCGTGTGCTTCTGGTTTTGCCCTGGTCTGGACCTGGACGCTGCAAAATGCGTGTTTTGTTTCGCCCGCTTGGCGAAGCTCAAGCGCAGCCCTTTCCCCGTGTGGCCGCCACGGCAGGCGATGGAGCGGCAGCACCCCCCTGTGGGACACCACATCGCTGCTCGCTTACGAGGCACCAGGCAAGAGCTAGGAGGCCGGGGTTGCACACAGCATCCCCGGGGAGCGCGGCCGTCCAGCGCAACCCTCCGGAGCCTGCGGAAGGTAAGGCACAATAAATAGATTTCTTGCATCGCTATGCCTCGCAGGCAGTTTCTTCTCCGTGGAGAAGATTGAGCCGCTCTGACTCTTCATAAAAATTCAGGCTCACATTTTTCTCAAATACTTTATTGCTTCTCCTTATTTCTGCAAGGTCTGTTTTCCAGGAGAGAGGCAGGAGAGGGCCTGGTGGCGGGGAGGGGGCACGGATGTGCCACCATGGCTTCAGGAACCTGCACCACCTCTTCCTCGAATTTTCCCTGCTGCCCTCCGTGCCCTCAGGAGGGTCTGGACGGCAACGATGCTGACATTAGAAGCCTCAAGATTGAGAAACGCAGCGAGGTTGCCTGACGTACCCTTTTGCCCACGTTGCTGAGCGCGCCACCATAGGTAGTCACCAGTTCCCGACATCAGCCCTACTGTTGTTCCTACCACACACCACTTCCAGGAGTGGTGTGTCAGTCCTGCTTCCAGTCCTTCCAGCTGTCCTCCCTCCCTGCCCTTTCCCTAGGCAGGGCCACCTTTGTTTGTAAGAGAGAGGCTGGCAGGTGGCTGGAAAACAAGGATGGACTTTGCCCCAGCCCTTTCCCAGGAAGACGGTGCAGTTCTATTGTGTACAGTTAAGCTCCTGATCACTTTTGCTTGTTATTATAAAAGGTTCTTTGAGGGAGAGCTGAGAGGGGAGAAGTTTCTTGATGTTTCATGATCTGGCATCATATTTTACACTCCTTCAGGCCTGTCATCCTGTCTGTACATGGAACTGCTGTTGCAGGGGCAGAAATGCTCCAGGATGGCTGGAAACAAAAGTGCCCATCCTTACTGATGGGCTCTGTCACCAGTTTGCTTCATTCTACACTACTGGCTAGAGCTCAGAAATGTTTTGGAAGTACAGCATCACTTTTCCCTGAGCACCATCATCTATTATACCACGGTACAATACCTTGGAATTAGGCCAGCCTGTTGTAAAGAATACTGACTTTTAGTTGGATATCTGAAGACAATCACCTCCTCCACCCGTTCTCTCTGTCCTTTCAGCCCTTTCTTCCATTTACATAGACTCTGTGGGCACCCACCCCTTTTCCCACATGCCCTTTGCATTCTGCTGCCCTGTTCTCCAGTGCTCATGCAACTCTGCTGTAGCTGCGTTCTGCCTTCCATGTCCAGTTCAGTACATTTCTTGTGTGTGTTTTCTGTCCCTGGCTTTTTTCACAAGCATGGCCGTAGATAGCCATCTCTTTGGCATCTCAAAGACTGCCTTTCCTTCCTCTCCAGATGTTTGCTGTAGTGGTTCCTGAGCGTACGGTTTTGGGTAAACTACGCAGATGTTGTTTTGTGCATAATTTAATTCTTTGGTGAGACACCTCTGAAGCCAGCTTTGCTGAGAGTTTGGGAAAATAAATAGGGCTATCTCCTGACCCTTTCATATCCTACCAAAACTTTACCCCTGTTACTTTTTCAAATGGCCATTTCCCGTTCTCTCATCTACTAACATGAGGATTGGTCAACAGAGAGATACCAGAAGCAACAGTTGATGGATGCAATGCTCTTTAGTAGTTCACAACAATAACACACATTTTGTAAGCATTCCAGTGAACTAGCCAAACAGTGGTTATTTTTCGTAGTTAAACAACACACAAGGTGATAAACTGAACAAGGCTTCAACAAAAGTTTTTTCTAAATAACACTAAAAGATGACATTTTTTAAATATTTGAAAAAGCATCAGAATTTCCATTGGTGTATAAGCATGCCTTTCAAGTAGATAAAGGAAATAGTATGATATGATTCCCTTATCTTTTTTTCAGTAGAAGGTAAGATCTGATTTCCAGCTTAGAAGTTCTATGTTCTACAGGTCATCACTTAAACACAACCTTTTTATCAGCGTTAGCACTGAAAACTAAGCTAGCTTAGCTATTACTTAGTCTTTGCAAGCATGCTCTCTGTTGTTGAATGAACAAACAAACAAACAATCATCTGCAGTTTCTACATTATCACCAGAAAGTGATGCCGCCAGATGTTTCATCTGGTTATAACTTCAACCTTAAAAAAAAAAAAAAAAGTTTTGAGAGTCTGTTGAAATGTCCTTCAGTTTGGGGATTTTTTTGCTGTGAAGGATTTTGGGGAACTTTAGCTTGAGATGGAAAGTCGTACCTCACATAATGCACTCAGATATTCTTCATTGTCAGGACACAATGCAATGGCTTTCTCATAGCACTCAATTGCTTCATGTGTCTCACCATTTAGATTGTGAACTAGTCCAAGTGTAGCAAAATCTGTTGCATCACCTAAACCTTCCTGAATTCTCTGTTCCAACAATTTCTTCAGAGCATTTCCGCACTGTTTTCTTCGATAAGAATCTTCTTCAATTTTCAGCCCTTCTATGTAATACCTAATGGCTTCAGATTCTGATTTCATATGAAAACGCTGAAAATTGCCATAATTATAGTAGAAGTGTTGTTTATCGACACAGCTTAGAATATTTATCTGAAATGCTTTCTGAAATGTCTCTTCTGCTTCTTCATACCTCTTTGCTTGTGCGTACATGTTTGCTAGGTCAATATGGGCAGTAAAAAATTTTGCCTTTTGGCCAGTCACTGTTTTAAAATGAAAAATGGAAAGTCGGATGAGTTCGTCCACTTGTTCTTGAGGTGGATATCTTGTAGTCTTTTTCAGTTGAATCAGCTTTGCTCTGTAGCAGAGACCTAGTTGATGATGCAAAAAGGCAGATTTTGGTGTCACTGCTAGGGCCTTTTTCAAAATCTTCAGTGCCTTGTCCACTTCTCCTTTCCTTCTGTAAAATTTAGCAGCATATCGCAGGAAATAAGGAAGATTGGGGGTTTTCTGCATTGCTTCTTCAATGTACCTCTCCCCTTCATCAACTCGCATTAAGTCCTGAAGTTTTAATGCAAGTAATGCCATAATGAAAGTATCCTTTGGATTCAGTTCCACTGCACGCTCCAGGGGCTTGAGGGACGGGCCTAAATCTTGGCATAGTCTATAAGAAAAATCTTCCAAACGATACATTGCTATTGCATAGCCAGCATTAAATTCCGGGTTATTGGGTTCATTCTTCAGAGCATTTTCAAAGCAATTCTTTGCTCTCTCGTAGTACTTTCCCCCAAACTTTAATAATGCCCATCCTTGCTCAGCATAGATCTCTGGAAGCTGAATCTTCTGTTGAGCAGTACTTGAAAGCTTTTTGCAGCTGTTTTCCACTTTGCTTACATAAGCTTGAGCTTCTTCGTATCTCTCCATGTGGTAATAGATCCAGGCATAGTTCCCCCAGGTAACAAGACTTCTCCTGGCTATTTCATCTGAATGATTTTTTTTAACTTCTTCTTCAGCTTTTTGGAGATTTCTCAGGGCTTCCTCATTTGAATTCTTTAGGTGGCATACATAGGATAGGAGATTATAATTTGTGACATTGGATTTTATGAAAAACTCGATCTGATCGCCTATTGTTTCCTCTAGGTCATCAAGATCCACATCCTGCTTCAGCAAAGTCCATGTAAAATGACATTCTAGCTGCAGCAGGGAGCTCTTCAGGGAATTCTTGGAAATGGTACTAGAAGAAATCAAAGAAAAACTTACTTGTACTCCATTTGCTTTTTGCTACTCTTGTTTTTAAACCAGGCATGATGTACTTCAAAAACAAGCAATACCTTACCTGGTGTGACTAGTCAACAATACTTCAAACAAGCCAAAGCTGTGGGAAGCCATAGGTCTAAATTGCTCAATAGTTATCTTAGCAATTCTCCTTGCTGGTGTATGAGGGCATCTCTTACATTGACATCCAGACCACCAGCTCTGTTGCTAAGAGGAGGGCTAGGCTCTATGGTAAAGCTGGCACATCTCTGGGCCTCAGGAACATATTTTCTATGCTGGGAACAGTTGCTGAAGCCTACCCAAAAGAGGTAATAAAATAAAAAACTTCCCCCAAAATATAGAGAAAGTGATATATTGCCTTTCCCATGTCTCTGTATATTTTATGGTTTGGATTATAAATTTCACTTTTAATTTCCAGCATTTGTAAATCCTTGTTTGTTAGATCATAGCACTATTTTTATGTTATGATTATACTGATGTATCCAGTAGCTGGCTCCCAAATCCCACTAGTCTCCCCAGTTGCTGACACTTGGGTATACAGGCCCCTGAGGGTGCAACCCCACTCCACTTCTGGTACAGACCACTCACTCACTCACTCACTCACCCCACGGATCCCCAGAAGCTGGCTTTGGACATCCAGTAGCTGGTCAGGGATCCTCTCTCTACCCAGGTGCCTCACCCCTAGACACGCACGCATGCATACCGACCAGACCCTGTTTACATACAACTGGTCCTTAATGCCCCTTTATCCCTCTCTATTTTTCAACATTTGTTCCTTCCCAAGTCACCCAGAATCCCTTGTTTCCTTGCCTTTTGTCCCCTCTCCAAACATCCCATAAGAAGTCTCATGCAACTTCCAAATGCTTTTCCCTGCATCCCGTGATCTGTCCCATATCCCTAGGCAGTTCAGACCATAAGGCTCTCCTGTGGACCCTGCTGCTGGGTGTTCCCCTGGCCCATGGGGCTGAGGGTCCCTCGGGCAGCCCTGGGGGGGCCGGGTGGGGACTGGTGTCCCTGACTGGGGCATTGGGGAGCCCCCACCTGTCCTCGTGCCTCTGTGCTCCTCCATGTGCATGGGGATGGGCTGATGGCTCTTGGGACGGGTCTGGGAGCCGCCGGCTGTGGTGGGTTGACCCTGGCTGGATGCCAGGCATCCACCAAAGCTGTTCTATCACTTCCCGCCTCAGCTGGACAGGGGAGAGAAAATAATATAACAAAGGGCTGGTGGGTCGAGATAAGGACAGGAGAGATCACTCACCAACTACCGTCACAGGCAAAACAGACTCAGCTTGGGGAAAATTAACTCAATTTATTACCAATCAACCAGAGCAGGGTAATGAGAAATAAAACCAAATCTTAAAACACCTTCCCCCCACCCCTCCCTTCTTCCCAGGCACAGCTTCACTCCCAAACTCTCTACCTACCCGCCCCGAGCAGAGCAGGGGGGCAGGGAATGGGGGTTACGGTCAATTCATCACATGTTGTCTCTGTCGCTTCATCCTCCTCAGAGGCAGGACTCCTCACACTCTTCCCCTGCTCCAGCATGGAGTCCCTCCCACGGGAGACAGTCCTTCACAAACTTCTCCAACGTGGGTCCTTCCAACGGGCTGCAGTTCTTCACGAACTGCTCCAGTGTGGGTCCTTTCCATGGTGTGCAGTCCTTCAGGAGCACACTGCTCCAGTGTGGGTCCCCCACGGGGTCACAAGTCCTGCCAGAAAACCTGCTCCGTGGGCTCTTCTCCACAGATCCGCAGGTCCTGCCAGGAGCCTACTCCAGCGCGGGCTTCCCACGGGGTCACAGCCTCCTTCAGGCACCCACCTGCTCCGGCATGGGTCCTCCATGGGCTGCAGGTGGAGATCTCCTCCCCTGTGGACCTCCCTGGGCTGCAGGGGGACAGCCTGCCTCACCATGGTCTTCCCCACGGGCTGCAGGGGAATCTCTGCTCTGGCACCTGGAGCGTCTCCTCCCCCTCCTTCTGCACTGACCTGGGGGTCTGCAGGGTTGTTTCTCTTACATGTTCTCACTCTCTCTCCAGCTGCCGTTTCTGTCTGTCCCAGCAACTTTTTTTCCCTCTTAAACATGTTATCCCAGAGGCCCTACCACTATCGCTGATGGGCTCGGCCTTGGCCAGCGGCGGGTCGGTCTTAGAGCCGGCTGGCATTGGCTCTGTTGGACACAGGGCAAGCTTCCAGCAGCTTCTCACAGAAGCCACCCCTGTAAACACACCCCCCCCCGCTACCAAAACCTTGCCACACAAATCCAATACACCAGAGCAGGGTGTTATTTGGGTTCCACCTCCTGCCATTGCCTGCCTGTGCCCCTGTGTAGGTGTGCAGACCAGCTTTTATCACACAACCTATCAAGAACACACCTTTACAATGCAGAGGAGATGACACTTTAGTCCATATTGCACTCTCCCTTAAAGAAGGAATTATACACATTTTTATAACTGAGGCTTCCCAGTCAAATCCTTCTTCGTTAGAAAGACTTCTCTGCCCTCCCTCCTGTAAAACCTAGAGAGTCTAACAGCCTGTGTGGTACAACGTGTGCTACCGCTCAACTGCACAATCATGTAAAAGAGGAGATGTCTTTGGGGTAAAAAAAAAAAAAAGGACAGAGTGGAAAAACTGGAAAATTATGAGGAGGCAAATCAAGGAGGAATCGGGAAGCAATTCTTACAGGTTCTGGGACAGTGGGAAGGACACTGGGGAAAGTGACACTGAATACGTGTTTCCACCTGCACCATCTGATACAGAGGTACTGGAGGAAGGTCAGACAAGAAAAGGTATTTATAAATGCTGTTAATGCATAAGGTTGTCTTACAGACTACTTTGCCTTTCTCAAATAATATCTACCCTGCCTCACTGATGTTTTTGATTGGTATTAACAACAGTTCCTAACTAGAGAGCTGTATGTGAGGTAATTACAGTTCTTCTGACATGAAAGGGAAGTGCAAGTAAGTTCCTGTTATTATCACTATCTTGTTAGAAACCTTTGGCTACAGGTGAATACTACAGAACAGATAGTGGCCCTCAAATCAGCAGGAATAGCTTGCAGCACTTAAGTAGTCCCATTTCATTTAAAATGAAATGTGTGCTGGTTTTTATTGCCTCAGCTGAGAACCATGGCAATTCATAGCTGCAAACAGCAGTGGAGAGTAATTAATGAAAAGACATTTGTGGAAAATGAATATTTAAGAATGTCACAAAACCAGGTTTCTGATGCAGATTAAATACAGTTTAGCTCAGTTCAACATATAACTGGTAAATGCAATTTCCAAAGTCATCATAAACATCTTGGCTTTGCCCTGTTTCAATATGTGTGCCTCTGTGCATGCGTGACAGTCTTTAGAAAACATTACACCCCGCCCTTACGCTCCAAGCTCTAGCCCAGAACCTGCACTGCCCTGTTTGCTGGTCGTTGCAGTCGTAGAGATCAGAAAGTAAATTCTCAATGCATCAGTGCCAGTCACCCATTTGGCTGGGCACCAGCTATGGCTCCAGCCTGGATTTCATCCCTGAACTGCATGCACATAGTTTTTTCTGACTGTCAGTTCTGTTCACAGAGACTGGCCCTTGCTGGAGAAGCAATAATGCTACAATATTCAATAGCATCCTTATTCTATTTTGATTCTTCCAGTAAACATTCTGTAAAATATTTTCTGCTGTTTGGATCCCCAAAGTCTCTCACCACTTACATTTATGTAAATAATAAGCATTATTTTCCCGTGGCATAGCAAAAAAGCATCTTTCAGAGACTGCCTTGCTCACTTACCCCATGGTTTTCCTTCTCTGCTCACTTGTCTTAAGGTAGCTTCAAAGCCAAAGGAGTGCTGCTCACTGTTGTTACTTCCCTTTTATGTGCTCTGGTCCTCATGTGATCTGTGAGTAATTTAATGGGAACCAGAAAGTGAAACTTCAGCTTATGTCTGAATCTGCCAAAGAAGCTGAAACAACTGCCGGCAGGGAAATAGAAACTTAGGAGTCACCAAGCTGCTTTTTTCAGCCTGGCTCTGTGCCATGCGTTACATTGTGCTGTGGAGAATGTGGCAACAGCTCCTAATAGCTCCCAGCGTTTACTTTGTTCAAATCCAGAGGCATCTATGATAAGGTGAATATTTCAGGCTAGTATAGACTGACCTGGTTATCACACATAGGCTAGGGAAGGGTCATTTCCCCCTCCTGCCTCTGCTGATGCATCTTTGCACAATTTTTACCGTGCTTTAGGCTCCTGTTTTGTTGGTATTGCGTCATCCACATAACACTCACACAATGTCTTATCGCCCCTTGCCGGCACTCCTTCATCTTGTGTCTCCACATTGTAAGGTCTCTGCTGTTGTACCAGGCCTGTATTTCTCCACGCTATGATGTCATTGTGTAAGAGTACGAAATACCTCATCCCACCTAGAACAACTGTTTGTTGCTGCTCTCTACATACAACTGCAGTTGTACTGTGCACAGAGAAACGAAAGTAAAACAAATTAGATGATACAAACAGTAAATTCAAGGAATTGCTGTCACAGCTGTGCCAAGCAAAACAAAGCTGCGGGCAGGTCAGGAAAAGCTCAAACAGAGTGGGCCTGGCAAGCCTCGGTCCCGAGGCCATGCAAACTCAGTGCAAAGCTTATGGCCTGTTGCTAGCAACAGCAATGCTGTGTTACAGGGCTACACATTAACAAAGAGATGGGGCACAGGTTGGGTACGGGAGCACCTATGGATATAAACAACTCACTGATGCTTAGTTTAAAAAAAAATAAATGCAGACCTGGCTTGATAAAATTTTATTATTTTAGGGGTAACAAAGAGATCAAAGAAATAGTATCTTACATAAGTAAATGGCACTATAGATGGTAAATTTGGATGTACCCTGAAGTTGCAGACCAGTGAAGAAAAAGAAAGGTGTAAAAGCATGTTAGCAAACATAAAAATGACCCAAAGTGGATCCTGGGGACAGGAAGAAGAAACCACCACCATTAGCATCATGTTTCTCCCACGGAAGGATGCCAGTGGCTGATGACTGTTGGTGGGTGTTATTCCCTCCAGCAGCCTGAAGCTACTAATCTGAATGCCCAGAGGAGCAAATTCTAAGGGAAGGAATAGAAACTAAGAAGTGTCCATGCACATGCATGTGTGTGTAACAATTTTAACCACAATATTACTATTATTGTGAATTTTTCTGTAAAAAAGTACTTTAACTGCATTATCATTCTTTCTCTTTTTGTAATAATTAGATCTAGACTAATGATAATTCTTGCATTAGACTAAGATTTTCATTATACTAACAAAACAATTCTTGTCTTTACCTATGTATATAAGATTTGATTTCTCTTTACCCATAAACAAGAATCCATTCCATTTTAAAATGTGAGAACATCTTGTTAAGAAATATGTTTAATTAGACACTGTCTAATGTCCTTTCATAATGATTACCTGTAGAATTTGAGCCGCCTCCCCATTTTGTAGGAATGAGCAAATAAAAATGCATATAAGGGTGCCTCACAAGGCTTCTCATTGTTCCTGGTATATGACAGTGTCAGCTCCCCTCGTTTTGTGAGGTTTTTAGTGGATGATGCACAAGGTTGTCCCTCTGTCCTAACAAGCCAGAAAGTCATTTATATCAAACCTCATTTTCACCTCAGAACTGCTGCTGCTGCCATCACGTTCAATCTCTGCAATTACACACAAGAATTAACAGTATTCCATGTTTTTATTTATAAATGAATATAATCTGACTGCTAGTTTGTACATTTTTGAGAATTTTAGGTTCTGGCTTATAAAAGTTTATCTTCTGCAGTATGAACAGTCTGTATTTCCACCCTCACAAGTGTGTAGGAAGCATCTACATAGGGCGGAGTACATCTCTGGATCTGGTGGCAAGCTGCACTCATCCTCCGGGTTTGGCCAGGTGGTGGGTCTGGCTGGCTGGCTCCAGCGACTCTCGGGCTGTCCGGGGGGGAAGCCGGGGAAGCGCTCCCAGAGGTGTGGGGAGCTTCAGCCTGTATGGAGTGAATTCCCGGGAGGCAGGGACTATTCAGGACAAGGCTGTCCTTTCCCTTCTCTTTCTCTTTCCCCTTCTTTTAAAAACAAAACAAACAGTCTTACATATGAGAAAGTCTGGTTTTTACAAGAAGTTGGAGAGCCTTAGTAACACACATGTCTCTTGTGTCTCATTTAAGTGATTTTTTGTGGGGGTGTGGGTGGGGTTTGGGGGTGTTTTTTTGGAGCTGATGTTTCAGAGCTCAAGATAAAGATTAGTACAGCTACTACTCTGAGTGGCATGCAATGTTCTAGCAATCAGGTATTTAATAAGCGGTGAAAAGAAGCGGTGAATTGGGAAGGAAAAAGTATTAGGGTATCTACACAGATTCATGTATTTTATGGAAAATAAAGTTAGGCTTCTGCAAGGCCAAAATCAAACGTGGACGCTAATGATTTACTAACTATGCTACTAAGTATCTATGGGTTTCTTGTCTCTGCTTCTGTCCCAGGTGCCTGTTTTCTCTGGTACATCGCTTGGTACGTATGGGAAAATGCAGGAATTTTCCTTCTGGAATGCAAAAATTTGCCCTAATATCCATATTTTTACAAATTAATTTGCATCTATATGCTTTGGTTTGACACAAATGCCTATTGAATAGAATAAGTGCACAAAGTGCTTGAAATAGAGTAAGTGAAAGTAAGAGAATAGTTATGCAATGCCTTTCTGCAGCCATCTTTGTAACTTGCTTGGCACGGCACAGGAAAATTCAGAAATACTTGTACAGCCCTGCTGCTTTCACTTCTGGGAAAGCTGCAGCTGGGCTGATTGGTATCAGGGAGAGCTGCGTTGCATAGCAGCAACTGCAAGGGCTTCTTGGAAAACACTTGGCCAGAAATGGGCTGGAAACAACAACTGCATTCACATTTAACACAAAGGCTTTGTTTGAGTGTTCTGTACATATACAAGAATAAGGAATGGCTTCAAAAATATCTACGCTTTTTGAGGAGAAAACTCATATCTGTAAATTTCCTTGGAGCTGAAATGGATACCTGCTGACAAAGAATTCTCCCTGGTACCATTAGCTCAGCCAAACAATTGCCTGAAATGCAGTTTTCATTATTAAAATAATGTAAATGACAGGATCACTTTAAGTATCCCATTTTATGCTGGTTAAAATTTAGCCTAGTTTAGCATATAATAACTGTTTGACAGCAGCAGTTGTGGCATTTTATAACTTGGGTTTTCCCCTAGGGGGGAAGAGTACCGTGTAATTAATTTGACTGAAAACCCAAGTGAATCACTGAGTGATATTGTTGTTGCCCAAGTTCTTTAAAACCAAACAACCCTAAGAAATGGCATCCAGGAATGCAAAGGGTCGCATAGCATCACTTGTATTGAGTGATGTATCCATGTACAAGGGGATGCTATGAAAATGTCAATGATTTTTCAATTAAAATCTTAATGCTTTCTAAATAAACAGAAACATTTCTGTTCTTGACGCACTCCTGCTCTGCCGCTGTGCATTTTATATCAGGTTTCTCTATTGTTCTGAGGATATTACTATGGCCCTGGACCTAGTAACATGAATACTTACAGGACTGAATTTGGTCCCAGTTTTTGCAAGCCTGGTCACACGTCCCCTGACGGCTCTGCTGGGAAATTACAGATGTGCAATGCGGTGCCAGTTAGTTGCCTCAGAGCGTGAAGACAGAACAGGTTTGCAAGAAGCTGTGGTGGTAACCCCGCTGGAACCGTGTGCCTGCATGGAACTTAAGCCCACTTGTATTAGATCTGGTATGTTTAGGCTGTGCTCAAAGATGATGGGCAGATGATCTCTCCGTGTAAGAAGAGCAGCGATCGCTGACAGCGCCTTACAGCCCCTCCGCAGGACCGGCCCTTCCCGAGGGGCAGGCGCTCAGCACGCCGGGGAGGCATCCCGCGGGGACGCTCCCGCCACCGGGAGAGGCGAGGCCTCAGCCCCTCCGCGCTGCTGCTGCTGCTGCTGCTTTCTCCCCCGCGACTGCTGCGGGATCCGGGCAGAAAATAAAATACCCCCTCGCAGGGCGGGCGGCACCGTCAGGACTCTGGAGACTTCCGACGAGGAGCAGATGCGGGAGACGAGGAGGGCTGGGGAGCAAAAATCGTGGGCGCCGTTCTCGGGGCTGAAAGATTTCTGAAAATCGAGCCCGGGGCGGGCGGTGGGTGGTGGTGGGGAATCTACCCAGGTATTACTTGAGAAACGCTGAATCACGCCGGCTCAGGCGGCCCAAGGCCGCGCACCCCCGGCCCGCGGGCTCCCG
>NW_010972620.1:14533523-14552462 GCF_000737465.1 Haliaeetus leucocephalus
CTGTGACGCGGCCCCGTAGCGGTCTGCGCGCCCGGCGGAGGCAGCAGACGAGCCTCGGGACCTGCCGCCTCTCTCTCCCTCCCTCCCGCGGGGCCAGCATGCGGGGCCTGGTGGTCGCCGCGTTCCTCCTGCAGAGCGTCGCCGGCTCGGGCGCGTTCGCCGCAGGGAGGAGAAATGTGGACCCCGAAACGAACATGAACATCGTGAGTGGCGCGGAGGGGCGGGGAGGGAGAAGTGCCCGAGACCTGTCGCCGGCTGCGGCCGCGGGGTTGTAGCGGGGCGAGGAGAGGAGCGGGCCGGGGGGTCCGGGCGGCGGGCGGCCCCTTCGCGGCTCCACGGGCGCAACCCGGTGCCTGCCGCCCTCAGCAGCCGCGGCGGGAGCCCCGGGAGGCTTCAGCCCCTGGTCGGCGGTCAGCCTGCTGCTGCTGCTGCTGCTGACACCCTCTGCCTACACCTCGTCTTTCTCTTCTCCGCCTTCCAGGTCCTTTTTGCCCCCCTGTTGCCTGTGGCGGATCTTTCTCTCGCATGTTTTCTGATCCAGACCTGTGGGTTTTGCTACAGTCGGGACGCTCTCGTTAACTGCTAGGAAAGCGCATGTTTGTGAAGCGTACTTGGGCTGCCAGCACGACGCTCCCGCGTTCTGACCCACAGCTGCTTTTCTCCCCATCCAGCACTGACTCTCTGAACTTTATTCTCCTTCTGCTGCAATAGCCAACTCCAGGAAATACCTGCTGTTAGTAACTGGTATTAGTTGCTCTTTCCTCTGCCCCATCTAAACTGTGCCATTTTTTCACACGGGCGAGAAGATACTTCAAGCTAGAAATGCTTAAGGTCTCTAAGAAAAGAAGTTCTTGAGTCCTCAGTATCATCTAAATATCATTTCAAGAACTGAAAATAGTAATTTAGTCTAAAGCTAATAGCATTTGAATGGAATTTAGCCTTAAAATAATTTTGGAATGTTAATGTCACTGTGGATGATTAAAGATATATTTAAAAGAAATAGCACGTTTAATTAAATGCTCCTTCTCTTCCTTGCCCAGCAGCCTAAGAGTAGAATGCCAGTCATGTCTTGCATTTTTTACATTTTCTCAAGGCACGGTTGGTGTCATAAAACCAATTATATAGCAAGTTCTCTGTCCTGATGGAGTTGCATCAAATGAAAATAACATAAAGCCCAAGACGTAGGAGGTGGGAGATAAACCTATTAATGAAATCATAGTGTTAAACAAGTGTGGGGTTTTTTATTGTTATTTTCTTGTTTGGCTTGTCAGCAAAGTCACTTAAAAGCTCTGAAACAGACATAAGGTTTGAGGAGAAAGGTGAGTAAGAAGTGGCACATGAAATGGCAAGCTGAGGTGTGGCAATGTCCACAGCTCGCACATGTGAAGAGTGTGCCCTTAGTGTTTTAAGGCTGCTGTGTTTGTGGTTCATTTCAGCACATTGCCTAAACACGATTGTGTCCTCTGTATAACAGAGAACTCGGCTTACTAAGTTCAGTTATAAATCTGAAATGTTTCCCTTCAGGAGAGATGAAGTCTTCTCTTCTTCCATATGCTGCTGTGGTGCCAGTGGCTTTTTGCTGTCCTCACTTGTTTGTTACTGAAAGATACTGCTTTCCATGAGAGCAGTTTCAATTTTTGTCTCCCAAATCCGTGTCTCGGTGTTTTGCCCTCTTATCATAATCTCCTTTTCAACACTTCAGTCTCCTTTCTCACTGTAAGCAGCGTGTGAGTAACTAATATGACAGTGGATGGGGGCAGGCTAGCGAGTCCTCCCACATTCCCAGGATAAGGTCTGTGCTCTGGCTAGTCCCTGACTCCGTACTGGGATAAGTCTCATTAAGAAAACTTGTGTACATCGAATAGGTGGGTGGTATGGCACATTCCTACTGCATCCTTTAACTTCACATCGCCATCTTTGGAAGGAACCCTGAGTATTTTGCACATGTTAATGAACTGAGGAGGCTGGCAGTCTCACTCCAAGGCGGTTTCTTTTCTTTCTTCAGAGTCAAATTATTACCTTCAGGGGATACCCTCGTGAGGAGTATGAAGTGACAACAGAAGATGGGTATATCCTTTCTGTTAACAGAATTCCTTATGGAAGAAAAGGCCATGAGAGAAGCAAAGGTAAGATTTATGTCTGCTTGGAAAAATGGGAAGTCATGAAAAAGCTTTCTTTGATTTATAAAACTTTTGTTCCTGTAATAATCTAGAAAAAGATTGCAGACTAAATGTCCTATGCAGTCAAACATATAAACAAACAAATAAGTTTGTTAAAAATGCCTGACCATTTTCAGAAGTAGGCACAGTTCACATGCCTCTTTTGGTGAAATATAACTAAACAACAAGAGTTCCCACTAGAATGTTCACAGAATAATTACTGCCTGATTTCTGCATAAAATAAAAATTTGTTTGTTAATTTTAACCTCTCTGAAGCTCCCTTTGCAGTAAGGTACAAGCCAGACCAATACTGCATACTACTGGGGTGTCATATTTAACACAGCTGCTTAAATAAGTAAAACAATGCAATAAGATAAAATCCCTTCAGAACATCTTGAGTACAGTACATTTAAAAATATATTGCAAATTAGGACATGTAACAGGTAGTTGACAACAGTCAGCCCAGACCAGGTTGCTTTATGGATGTGATTTGATGGGGGACTGGGAGGAGCATTGGCGTATGCCACCAGAGCACTGTTACAAGGTGTAAGAATTACTGTGAAAGCTGGTATAAAACCATGGAAGGGATGCAGTGGGTGTACAGGTGAGGAGGTGGGGGAGAGGAAATGTAGGGGGAATGTAAGCTGAAACTTAAGGGAGTGATACGGGCAAAGGTTTTTGCAAGGACTGAATGATGGAATGCTTTAAATATGAGTCAAATGTATGTGGAAGAGGAGAGACACGTAGCCTTTGACTTGCTGTCCTCGTACACTGTGTATGGAATTAACAGTGTATTTGAAGAGCAATGGCTGAATTTGGTATCAGTCTTGTTGCCACCCCTTATAAAAGATCCTACAGACAACTGCACGCATACAACAGCAGCCTGTTCACATAGAAGCTGTAAGTATTCTAAGGACTGCCTCAGAAAAATTCGGACTAAAAAAAAAGCAGGATGAGAGGTGAAAACATAGAACAATCACTGATTTATTTTGTGAGTTCTATAGCCTTGAGTGTGAACAAGACCTGTGGAAAAACCCTCTTCTCTGCCAAAGGCCAAGCAACAGTCTTCCTGACCTTATCTATTGGTTTTGTATGAGTTAGGATGTTTGCGCTGGCCGTTGTCTCTCACAAGGTGGCTGTGTAAAGATCAGTGCATGGACAAGGCCAGTCAAACCTGGCAGGTGTCTTTGTACTTAGGAATTTCAGAGAAGCCCACAGGAAAAAGACAGGCTGCCTTTGTACCTGTTGATTTTGTCGAATCCTTCATCGATGACATAAGCAAACAGAAGTTTCCTGACCTGTGGGAATTTTCCACATTCCCCTTGCCACACCCTGGACCCCAAGTTCATGTTTTGCAAAGTGCTTTAATTTTAAAAACAAGGATTACTGAGCACATTTGGGGAAGTATGGTCTCCTAGAAGAATGAAGATTTCAAAGTTCATGTTGATCTTAAGTTTTTATAGACTTGGTATCTTTTCTCAGAAAGATACCAATGATGTCTTACTGCTGACTTAGCGTATATATGCCATAACTCTTCTTTTGCAATACCTGCATAATGTGAATAGGATCCCTTGGAATTACGTATCACATGATGGTTTGGAACAAAACCTACATTTCTTCAGCTAAAAAAAAAAAAAAAGAGAGAAAATGTCCAGAGAACCTAAAAGCAAAACATCAATGATTTTTGGTTTTAGTATTAACTAAAAATCTAAAACAACTGCATAGCGTGGATAAGAAGGGCATGGAAGTAAGTCTGTCTTCAGCTTCTTGGGGATGCAGTGAACAAAAAGTTCCATAGCAGAAAGTGTAGTTTAAGGACCTGCCTTTCTTATTCCCCTTCTGGGTTTTTTAGGATCAGAGGTGATACAAGATTATTATTGTCCAAGTCAGTTTGTCATATGATTGTGCAATTCATGTGCAGATCTGGTGACTGCTTGGTAAAGAGAAAAAGGAACTGACAGAAATTGGAGGCTAATAGGAGAACAGAATTAAAGCATAAAACATAAACAGTTTTCCTCTTCCTATGTTATGAAACATGCAAACATGCAAGTAGCAGCTTGAGGAGAGCCTGTTCTTCAAAAAAACAAAACCTGGTTGATCTGAGTTTAGTAAAAGGGAACATTGTCCTAAAAGGGATTTGTTACCCGCTGTGCAATAGACAAATCTCAGGAGGGAGATTGCTTTATTCTGCACAGGGTACTCGGTGGACTTTCCCCAAATCAAGCACACCAGATTCATCAGTTGTGTCCCTTTTATACAGTAACAATTGCATCTAATTTATTAAACTACTCCTACCTAGTATATATATTCAAACTATCTAATGCATATGCATAGGATTGTATAACCATGGTACATCAAATGCCTTCTCCGCATGCGCAGGAGTCTCTGGTGGTCTTCGGTGGTTGTTTGGGGAGGTATCGCCTCCTCGCTTTGACCGCTAAGTTGCTCTGTATCGGGTCAATGGTTTGTTTTCCTGCCAAGAGGGACGCATCATCAATCAGAGAGAATAGAAGGGATCAGAACTGGTGTTCCAGGTGAGGCACCATTAATCAGGAAGAATAGAAAAGATCAGAATGATCTTGGCTGCTTCTCTAGGTATTATGAAAATTGTTTGAAGTTGTAAATGATTAACTAACTTAATTTAAAACAGGACTTTCGAATCTACCACAGGATTTTCTATATTTGACATCAGGAAGAAGGTATCAAAGCTAAAAGTGAACATTACTGAAAACAAATTTAATGTTAGGCTTGAAAATCCTGCATGCTGTTCATAAGGCAGTGAAGTATTACTGCAGAGGAGTAAAAAGCTGAGTTGAACTGTACTGTCTCCAGTGCCAGTTTGGCACTGCTGGAGATCTGCTCTGGTTGCAGGCACAGCATGCCACAACATGTTTTTTTTAACAAAATGGGAAAAGCAGGCACTGAAAAGGTTCCTCGTCACAGGTATAAATGTTCCCAGGAGGGAGGAATATTGCTAATTTGGATTTTGGAACTCACAGCAAACATTTATAGACACGACCTGGAATGGAGCATGTAGGTGACTGAAACAGTTGTGATTTGGCTGTTTCTGCTGAAAGATCCAAGTCTAAATTATCGATGGAGGAAGTATTGCGTGAGTTAGTATTGTAATAGAATGATGTGTCATTGGAGAAGGTAAATTCCTGAGTAATCTCTGGCATTGAGCTAAAGTTACCGTGTTATCAGATTTCAGTTATTAAAGCAGAAAAAACCCACCCCAAAACACCTGTGCTACTGTGTGATCCAGAGACAGGCCTTGAATTTTCTGAAGGTCATGTTCCTCCTGAAGGCTTGTATGTTAATTTATTTTCTTTGTGTATAAGCAGGAACCTTCAATTTTCTAATCTGCATTCCACATAAAGGTGTCATTTCCCTTTTAAGGATGGGGAAGTCAGGAGGGAGGCTTCCTAAATTCCACCTGGGTCTTGACTGTGGTTAACTATTTAAGCCAAGGGGAGAAAGTCCTTTGAAACTTAGATTCCCTTGTTGGCTACTGCTCTTCAGGTTCTGCCAGAGCTTTGGTAATGGAAGGATGTTGCGTAGAGACAAAGTCAGTACCACCACTTGCAGAGATTTCCACAGCTCAGCACCCTAGTTTGGCATTGTCTTAACTGGAAAACAAAGATCTCAGTAGCGCATCTATGGGAATGCCTTCCCCAGATTTAGGGACAGGGCAAGGGTCATAAGTAGTTTAGTTGTCTCTGTGTTTGGGCCACTTTGCTGAGTATTTGTGAGCCTGAAACAGTTTTAAGGGCTACCTGCATTTTTCTTGTAGCTCCTGCTTTTCTCATGTTTGCTTATTGCACATTTGCTGTCTGTTTTGAACTTCAAGGAGTCTTTTGCTCTAGTTAGGAAACTAACAAGTTGCTAGTTTAAAATTCTTAATAATAAAAAGTAGCTTTTTGTGAAAATGTGGGTTTTCATGGCACTATGAGTATTATACAAATTGCTAATCTTAGTAGATTAAGTCAAGTAGATTAAACATTCAAAGTGCAAATCTAAAGCAGACTTTCAGTAACTCACTTGAATTATTCTTGGGCATTCAATTCCAGATGAACAGGAAGCTATGTTAAGTGCTTTATTTTTCAGGTCCAAGGCCTGCTGTGTTTCTGCAGCATGGTTTGCTTGCAGATGCCAGCAATTGGATCACTAACTTGGATTACAACAGCCTTGGCTTTATGCTGGCAGACGCTGGCTATGATGTATGGCTGGGAAACAGCAGAGGGAATACCTGGTCCAGGAAACACACACACTTCACAGTGAAGCAAGAAGAATTCTGGGTTTTCAGGTATCCTCGTCTTGCTAGAGAAACTACACACGCTGTTTGTGAGCAGGCTTCTCTTCATCTCTTTGCCCATCATCTCGGCTCAGTCACATTGTGAATGTACAATATGCTTTTGTTCTGGTTACCTGTGCTGTCACATATGTAGGGGCAGTAAAGGGGAGTTTTGTGGTCAGTATAGCGTCTTGAGACAGCCTTCATATGTGGCGAGCAGAATGTTAATTGCTTTCACCAGTGCTTGGTGTGAAGACTCAATCACCAGAGTGTTCTGCTTCATCCAAAGGAAGCTTTTCTTTATGTCCAGACAACTGATCTGCAATGCAGTAAAGCTCTGTGCAGCTGTTCCACGCTGATAACTTTACTTACACAACTGACTTTTTATCTTTCCTTTGTAGCTTTGATGAAATGGCCAAGTATGACATTCCAGCCTCAGTGGACTTTATTTTGAAGAAGACTGGCCAGGAACAAGTATTTTACATTGGCCATTCACAGGGCACCACAATGGGTATGTGAAGAGATGCATTCGTTAGAATATGTTGTGTTTGAAATGATACCAAGTTCCACATATGTGGTTTAATGATGAAAAACTAGGGCTTTTGAAATTACTCATTCTGGTTTTTAGCTGCTTCCTGGAATATTTATCAACATTAAAAAGAAAAGACTTAACCTTTTGGTGTTTACTTAAAGTGGGAAGCTATTGAAATGATAAATTGAAGTGACCGGTAGCCACCAGTACAGTTTCTATTAAAATAAATTGATGAACTGTGCATAATAAAATTAGAATCATCAGACATGTAGAATAAAGATTCCCACTTCCAGAGTATTTTGCTGTAGGTAAGGCCTGGCTCAGGTGCTTTTAGACCTGCAGATAGAAAGAGCTGGAAGAGTGTTGAGTGAGTTAGCATGAACTTGTTTTTCAGAAGAAAACAAATCCTTCTGATTTGCCTCTTAATTTGTGTTCCATAGTAACTAGCTTAATTTAAAATATCTAAATTGATCCTAGAGACAACAATGAAACTATAAACACTCAATGTATCTTAGATTTTATAGAATCACTGCCAGGTAAAATTCTCATCTAACTTGTGTCAGTGAGGTTTGTTAATTATTCTCATATTATTTACAGCTTTCATTGCTTTTTCAACTTTGCCCCAGCTGGCTAAGAAAATCAAAATGTTCTTTGCCTTGGCACCAGTAGCTACAGTCAAGTTTGCCACTAGTCCTCTGGCAAAATTGGGAGTGTTTCCTGACCTGCTACTCAAGGTTTGTATTTGAGTGTAAATGTTTTAAGCCAAACCAGGTGTCCCCTTTTCTAGTTGAAAACAGCATAGCAAAGAATGTTAATAGCTGTGATTAGATTACCATGTTTGAGAAGAATACTGGGCCAGTTTTTCCATAATAATGCTATGGAAGTAAGCAGTGGCTTCTCTGGCTTTACTGCTGTCTAATGAGACAATTTGCATCAGTTTAAAGTAGTATTTTACAATTACAACTTAAGAGATGGAATAAAATTATGTTTTTCCATTTACATGTTTCTAGAATTTACGCTACAGAAATCACATGATTAATTAGATAGTTGGCCTGTTTTAGAACAGTCATATGATAGCTTTATACGGAATACTTTTGAATTGTCATGAACTGTAACAGATTTGTTGCACAATTAACTATTTAGTATTAGAAGAGGATCCCTCAGAGGGTGGTGAAGAGCAGCAGCTTTATTTAGATGCTGTGAATCATCCTGTGGAGGAGTTTCCCTTTCGCCCTTAACATCAAAGGGAATGTAGGCAGACTGGCAGGCTGCACTAAGTGCCTGAAGTCAGACATCATGAACACTCTGCTTGCCATGTGTCATTTTTAACGATCACTTTTCTTTCCACCACCCGTGGAGATTCCCAGAGCTGTTTGTTCTGTGAGATAAACCCTTCTCTAAGGTACCTTGTACAGATTTAATGCACAGCTGTTTGCATTGTTAGTTTCCTGCTCAAAAGGCAGATACGTAAAAGTTAACTAACAATTGTGGTCTCCTGTTCCTCGTGTAATGAACTTTTTCTAATAAGGATAGTAGCTGATCAGTGCCCTGTGCAGACGTTCGGGTTGTGCTGAGGAACTTGATTCTCATGGTGACTTGCAAAAAAGCTGGAGTGCAGAAGTACATGACAGCCACAAACCCATGTGTCAGTTGTATCTTTAAAGAGCTGTGTCACTCTTTAAGGAAGTGCTCAGTGGGCCATTTTCAAATCCTTGGCCATTTTAAAAATAGTCATCAGGAGGAAGTGTCCACCACAGCTCATGCTGCTTGTTTTTCTTCCATGGTTTGAAGAGAGGAAGTTGCAAGTACAAAGCCATTTAACATGAGCAGATGTAGCTCTAAAATATTTTAACCTTAAACAACTCTGATGACAAGAAGCTATGTAGTACTTCTGTAAAATACTGAATTTAAAACTGATTAGAATTTGAGGTGAGGTTTGGAATTCTTTAATGATGTTCCCACTTCCCACATACTTTTTGAGGGTAATGGACTGCATCATTGGTAGCAGAAGCACTAACCATGACCTTCCTGTTGGACTATAAACGAGGTTGATAAGGAGATAAATAATTTTCATATGGCACACCTGTCACCAGTGCAAATGGAAAAAATTACCTCAAGAATGTTGTAGTGTAAAAACTAAATCCAGGTCATTCTATGCAATTATGTTTGTCCTATGTGTGTGTTATTTTGTAGGACATGTTTGGAAAGAAACAATTCCTCCCTCAGAATTCTTTGCTGAAGTGGCTTGCTACCCATGTTTGCACACACAGAATACTTGATGACCTTTGCGGCAACTTATTCTTTCTTCTGTGTGGTTTTAATGAGAGGAACTTGAATATGGTATGTTTTGGTGACTTTTAATAGCTGAGTTATTGTGAATTCTAACACAGTATTGACTGTGTATCACTGTAGTGATTGTCCTTTACATGTAATTAGAAAAAAAATAATGCTGCCTTCATCATACTGAGTTTGGATGAATATCTGTCCTTGGTATAGATGTAGTTGCCCAGTTTGGATGGATAGAATTAACCTTTTAAAGTGTTACTGGAAAGCTAATATACATTATTTTAGATCTGTTGGGAGAAGTGGGTAAGAAGGGAATTAATATGATGGTGCAAGTATTTAATTCTTTTTGCAAGGAAGTGAGGAATAAAGATACAGTTTTCAACCATTTTCAGGAGAACTGTTGAAGTTTTCTGGTCTCTCGGTGGATGTGTGCAATTATTTTTGCTGGGACCAATTTCTGACTCTGCTGATGGCTTCATCTGTGGTTCTAGTTCCAAAGGATGTGTTCATAGGACTTGTTTTGTTATCTAAAAGCAAGTTAACAGCAACTGGTGTGAGACCACCTTTTTTCATAATGCTTCTTAAAGTGTTTCTAAATCCCTGAAATAAGTAGAACCTGGTATCAGTTTACCCACAGGTAGATGAAGGCTGAGGATTTTTTTTACTGGAGTGAGATACAATTAGCATTAATTTTTTTCACCATTCTGTGTGCAAAAATGTGCTTTTTTTTTATTTTATATCAAGGTGAAAGTGTGGGTTTTGATTTTTCTTGCCAGCACATACAGTTTTCATGGTTTTATTGGTGGTTGATTGTTTTTTTTTCTGCCAGGATTTAAGTTTGCCTGCGTATTTTGTACTTCTAAACTCAAAGTATATGAAGTTCTGAATCAGTTTGGATTGACAGTTACTAATTTAGCTGTAGAGTAATGCAAGGTTTCTCTGGAGGTCCATCCAAATATTAGTTAATGTGCTCCCAATTCTTACAATACTAGCACTTTTTAAAAGATATTCTGAATATATAAAAAAATGCTGAGTGGATATCATTATCAGGTTTAAAGTTAGGCTTTAAAGTTCTGCGGTTAATTTTAAGTAATCCCCAAAACATTTGAACCTTTTACCTCTTCTGTATATATGGCTCTAGTTAACTTTTGTTTATAACAGTTTTGAGAGGAATGGAAAATTTTCTGTTAGTT
Source organism: Haliaeetus leucocephalus (assembly GCF_000737465.1). Taxonomy (NCBI): domain Eukaryota; kingdom Metazoa; phylum Chordata; class Aves; order Accipitriformes; family Accipitridae; genus Haliaeetus; species Haliaeetus leucocephalus. The sequence goes on from NW_010972620.1 coordinate 14,543,988, forward strand.
GTTCAACAAGCAGTAATGGTTGCACTGTTGCACTGTGAGGAGTAAACCATGTTAATTATGTTGTTGCAGAGCCGAGTGGATGTGTATTCAACACACTGCCCTGCAGGGACATCTGTACAAAACATGATCCACTGGAGCCAGGTAGAGTTTCCAGAATATAAAATGTCTGTGACTCTAGCTTGTTTGTAGAATATTGATGTCCCTGATATTTAAATGAAATAAGATGCCAAAATATATATGTAACATAGCCCAAGTGAAATTCTGGAACTGCCAATTGTCTGAATGGCAGCTGTTCACTGCAGCTGCTTTGATGATGCAGACTTAGGGTGGCTCACCCCTCTCCCCTATTTCTTTGAAGATAGGCTAACTGTAAGTACTTCAGGTCAACAAAGAATACAATGGAATAACTTAACTCAGAGATGCTGTAACAAGTATTTGCTCCCCTTTCTGCAAATCCAGTTTTGATTACAAGTTATATTTTTAGCCAGTGAAAAGCAGCAGGCTTTCTGTTCTGTTCTGTTCTGCTTGGCTTGATTTTCTATTTTATTAGTGTATTTTGAATTTCACCTCAGTGCACGATTTCATGCCTGTGATGCTATTGTGCCTGAAGCTTGCTCAGCAGGTTGACAAATACAAGAAGACATTTGCCATGGAAGCAGCGGTCAGTGCTACTTGTGATCTTGTCACTGGACTTGGTCATCTATTCAGCAGCAGTGTGTTTTGCTGTAAATAGCTGTTCAAGTATTGGCTTGGGAAGAATTTTGTGAAGACTTTTTTTTTTCCCAGATCCCTGTTATATAGACTTCCGTTTCTGAAAAATAATAATTAAATCATACAGAGTAGACTTTCTAAAAAAGCTCCATGCTGTGTTCATATACATTTAGACAGCAAGGTAAATATTTCAGAAGTAAGCATGGAGCTGGCACATCCTGGCTTTGGATGCACTAAACTGTTTTCCTTAATCTTTCCTACCATTGCTATGAAAGACCATGAAATCTTAAGGGACAAAGTCTAATGGTATTGAATGTTAATGTTTCCCTCTCCTGTGACACTGGGCAAAGCAGTGACACTTGTTCTTGTTAATACTTGGCATTTCACTGTTTCTTGTGTCAGTTGCCTTTGCCGATTCTCCAGGTGACCTATACTTTTTTATTCCTGAAATAGAAGTCTTGCAGTTCTTCTTTCTATGTGTGAATATTTATTTATTTCTAGGCTGTGAAGACTGGGGAACTCAAAGCTTATGACTGGGGAAGCAAGGCTGCAAATATGGCTCACTACAACCAGGTAGACGTCTTTTATGGATATGTTATAGTTCTTGAGCATCACAAAAAAAGTCCTTGGGCACTTCTCTGGGTGCTGTGTTTACGCTGCATGCTAAAGAGCTGCTAGTGTTGCCCAGTAACCAACTGGGGATCTTCCCTTAAAAAAAAAAAAAAAAAAAAAAGGCAGGACTATAGAGGTCTGAGGTACTCCTAAGTCAGTATGGAGCCCATGCTTGGATACAAAGTTGTGATGGCACAGTTTCTTGAGGGTGGTCTTGCCTGCCTAGATCATGAGATCCCACTGCACTTCTCATGATAAGGCTTAGACTCTCAATTCATGCGTATCGCTTATCTTCAGCCTGTTTAATCTCCATGCATGTTTGTTTCTAAATTGCTGTGTGCAATACTAAAAATATTTTGCCACTTTAGTGGCTGGGAAAGTTTGCAGTATCGTACTTTCAGAGTGGCAATCACTTTTAGTATTTGATTAGGGTTTAGAAATAACTCAAATGGGATGCATTCTCTGAGACTGTCTTGTAAACTCCTCAAACCACATCTTTATGGCTATGCGTGCTATAATATTGTAGGACTCTTGGAGTTACATTTTCTGTTGAGTCAGGATTCCATCTCCATCTCTAGCTGCCCAAGAAAGGAAGAGAAAATGAGAATCTTGACACATTCTTCTTGCACTTGCTAGTATGTTACACTGCAGTGTAGTATCACACTGAAGAGTTGTTCTTTCTAATGTTTTTGTTTTCACTTTCCCCCTCCTCAGTCTACTCCCCCTTTCTACAAAATAAAAGAGATGACTGTACCAACTGCGGTGTGGACTGGTGGACAGGACTGGCTGGCAGACCCAAAGGATGTTGCTATGCTACTCACTCAGATCACAAACTTGGTTTACCACAAAAACATTCCAGAATGGGAACATTTGGATTTCATCTGGGGCCTTGATGCACCTTACCGCATGTATAATGAAATAATTAACATGATTAGGAAGTATCTCTAAACTGGCATGGTATGTCAGAGTATTAGTTCACCAGGAATTCGTCTTTTTGGAACATATGCTTTTCTGGCAATAATACTACATTGTTTATTTATGATGCATTTTTAAAATGCCAGCAATGACTACTGAACTGGATTCATATTTGGTTTGTTTTTCTCAGTATTATTTCTCTCTCTCGCAGAAATCCTCATTGTGTCCTGCTGATTTTGCACACAGTGGCATGGTATTCAAAAACCAGCAGTGTTACTTTGCACAAAAGGAGTATGTCATGTGCATATAAATTTAGTGACATGTCTGAAAGACAAGTTAGTCCATTCAGCACCTCAGGTGCTTGACGATTAAACCAGTAAGTATTTCACTGTGCATAAAACACTGCCATTTCTCAGTGTGTTGCCACTACTGAGTACCTTTCAGAGGTACTCTTTGTACTGCAGTGACCCATTTGGTGCTGGTACTTTAAAAAGCACTTAGTGACTTTTTTGCTGTGTTATTGTTTTAGCCATCACATACAAGCTAGCTACATCAGGTGACTTTCTTTTTCAATATTGTCCAGAAGATTTGTCATGAAGCCAGAGAAGATCACCACTGTCAGTTGAAATCTATTTTGGCACTGATTCATTGCTGCATTTTTCTTGATTTAACAGTGTCCCTGAAGCCTTTCATGTTTCACGTACCAGCTATGGATAAGGATTGTTATTTGTCCTTGCAGATTCCTGGAACAAGAGAAGCGGTTAAAAGAAATACCACTTTCAGTTAGCTTTGTCAATGGGTTATGGCTTTCAAGGAGAATGATGTAACATACTTGTGTTTTGTTTTCTTTGCACTGACCACTAGAAAACAAGCTCCCCCGGTATACTACTGGTGAGGGAAGAGCCAAAGCATTAATTCTATGGCTTGAGTGACTTAATTTGCATGGACTTTTCCCCTTAATCATCTGCTACTTTGAAGATCTGTTTATTTCTTAGCTGCTTAGGTGTTGCTTGCCACCATTGTGCTCAGGAACTGTACAACACCCTGGTGAAGCCTGGCAATATTAACGGCAGTTTCCATTTGTCTCAGTTTCTACTTCAAAATGGGGCTAAGACCCCATTTAATGGGGGGAGAGAATTCACGTCTCTTTCAGGGGTCTGACTTTAGAGCTGTAATTGTCTGCAGTATAGGTGCCTTGCTCTTTCCATTGACCATGCAGAGGACTTTGGGTCCTCTGAATTGCACAAAAGTTCCATGCCAAATGTAGATGTATGAACAATGTCCAGAGTCAGTTGCCTCAGTCCGGATGATAATTTCTGTGCCATGGCTGGATTCAACCCAGACTTCTGTCAGTAATCCCAACAGGATAAAAAGCCTTTTCTACATGGCATAGAAAATAGTGCATTTTAAGCTGAAGCAAACTTTTTTTGTAAAAAAAGATGCAAAAATATGCATTAGTTATAAATTAGGTTTTGTTTATTTAGGGTTTTTTATTCCTAATTCAGACTCATGGAATCCTCAGGCTTTGTTTAAGGAAAAAGTTGTTCATGATATTTCAGTTGTGATTCCTAGCAGGACCTCTTAAGTTTGCTTTATATTTGTAGCAACCATACTTGCTTCACCTTGCTGTGCTGAAAGGAAGTTTCTGTAGGACTCCACAGTGGGTAACTTAGCAGTTGTGAGGGTATGTGATACAGCAAGAGCCATGTGCATCATGTTTATTAAACTTGAGTACTTCAATAAACATGAGACTTGCTTGGAGTTTGGAGCAATGTGTTGTGTTTCACTTCTTGTTTCATGAATACATGTGACTCTTTGGGACAGAATCCAGAAAGCTGAGTGTTTTTTACAGCTATACATCTGTAGAACAAGTACAATCATAGAGTGGTTTGGGTTGGAAGGAACCTTAAAGATCATCTAGTTCCAACCTCCTGCCATGGGCAGGGACACCTTCCACTAGACCAGGTTGCTCAAAGCCCCGTCCAACCTGGCCTTGAGCACTTCCAGGGATGGGGCATCCACAACCTCTCTGGGCAACCTGTTCCAGTGCCTCGCCACCCTCACAGTGAAGAATTTCTTCCTTACCTCTGATCTAAATCTACCCTCTTTCAGTTCAAAGCCATCACCCCTTGTCTTATCACTACATGCCCTTGTAAAAATACCTCTCCAGCTTTCCTGTAGGCCCCCTTTAGGTACTGGAAGGCCGCTACAAGGTCTCTCTGGAGCCTTCTCTTCTCCAGGCTGAACAACCCCAACTGTCTCAGCCTGTCTTCATAGGAGAGGTGCTCCAGCCCTCTGATCATCTTCGTGGCCCTCCTCTGGACTCACTCCAACAGGTGCGTGTCCTTCTTATGTTGGGGGCCCCAGAGCTGAACACAGTACTCCAGGTGGGGTCTCACCAGAGCGGAGTAGAGGGGGAGAATCACCTCCCTCGACCTGCTGGTCATGCTTCTTCTGATGCAGCCCAGGATACGGTTGGCTTTCTGGGCTGCAAACACACATTGCCAGGTCATGTTGAGTTTCTTGTCAACCAACACCCCCAAGTCCTTCTCCACAGGGCTGCTCTCGATCCACTCATACGAAAGTAAAATAGCCAAGTGAGCTTCCGTTTTAGTTTTGCCCTGAAAGAGGCTTTTCCTAAGACTAAAAGGCCATTCATGTTGTTTTGGGGGACTTCCCTGAGACTTTTAAGTAAGGTACCAATTGTAAAGAACTGCTCACAAGACAGAGTCATTTTCTAAGCCTTAAGGTGAGGCTCCTTTCAAACCACTGACATGGTGGAAAGCTTCTTGTATCACATTCTTAAACCCTGGGTAATTGGATTGCTTAACAGACTGTCTGGTAATCTCACACATAGCATTTAACCACATAGTAAGGCAGGGAACTAACCTCTGCTATGGTACATTTACCTTTGTCATCTTCAATAATAAATATACTCAGGCTGTACCTTTCTGTACATTCTGAATACAGTAGATGTGCAGTCAAGATAGGAGGGTGTATTAAATCCTATGTGTTGCCAGCTTTGTCAGCTGATGAAACCCCTGTGTGCCTGGAAACGAGGCCAGAATAGTGGAAGCTTTACACAAAAGCCATTATGGATGGAGCTTCTCTGCTTCGCTGGAGCAGGGATGTCTATGGGAATTGTGTGCTGCTGTGCTTGCTCTCCCTGGCTTGTTAAATTTACAAGCACTGTGTGACACAAACTTGGAGAGGTGTCAGTGGGAAGAAATGTGCAAAATAAGACCCTGAACACAGAGCAGAAGAGCAAGAAGGTTGGTCTAATAAGAATGAGCAGTGATGAATGGTACATTTTTCAAAGCAGATCTTAGTGCCTGTTTTATAGACATCTTTGTGTTATAGGTGTGTGTGTATATGATGTTGAAGGTTGGCTGAATGTCAGCTTTGGATAATATAAAAGCGTACCAGCATAACAGAGGGCATCAGACACGTGCTGCTGTCTTAGTCTCAGCATTTAGTGACATGATCAAACTATGCTAGAAAGCCAGAAGAAAGTAGTCCCTGTTCAGCTGATGGATTGCCAGACTCACAGACCTGTGTGCATCTGAAGTGAATGCACGAGCCAGGGCTTTGACTTAGAGATGTACAACACAATCGGGCATATGAGGGCTTACACAGACACAAAGGCATGTGGTTTTGTCCACGTGTTTTGCTTGGAAGTTGAAAAGGATTTTTTTTATAGTCATCTGCAAGTATATTCACACTGTTCATTTGATGCAGAAGGCCTAAGGATGGTTGAGTGTGTCTATGTTAGTGGTGCGTACTGAGTGATGTATTAGCTCAATGCAGAGCATTTTTACACTGTTTAGTGATTCTGCAGCTAGTGATTACACTGACAAAAGTTTACACATCAACTCAACATAGAAGTGCCTCAGCATAGGATGTTGTGGTAAAAGAGCTCCTACTCCCTTGGGCCCTGTAAGAGAAACAGTTTTGTCAGCTTGGGAACAAAATAAACCAGTTTTCTGTAAATTACTCTATGGTGAACGTGCTATACCAAAAAAAAGGAAACATGAATACTTTAATATAATGAAAAGTTACAAATGGCTTTACTCTGTAAGATAAGAGAGAGAAACCTTGATGGCTGAATAGGTTTTCTTATATATAATAAAACAGAGCTCTTGGTGGAAGATTTTCCTATAATTAGAGCATTTATAATGTCTTCTCTCTTTCTTTGATGTCTTGTAAAACATATACTCCTGCTGCAGCATTGCCCATCATGAGCATGCTAATAATGGCCTCTCTTCTCCAGTAGCCTATTTTCAAATAACTTTATATGAACAAAATCATTGAAATCATCAATGAAATAAAAAATTATGAAGGTCGGATGGACAGTAGCCACACCTGTAACATGATTGCCTGAGCCTTATTTTCTGAGGATACTGAGCTGAAAAGTGCCTGTATCGCATTCTGACTCCTCCAGAAATGATGAATGTGTGTAGTTGTAGAGGATGCAAATCCATTTCTCACTACTGAATTATGAATTCTGAATGAAAGAATTTTAGGATCTTTTCCTGATGGTTACTAGTTTGAAAACTCATCCTGGTAAGGTAAAGCTTGAGAATTAACAATTCACTTTGCTGGCAGCTTTCCATCCCTAGCTGTTGTTAGGAACGCATTAAAAAGACCTTTGATTAAGCCTTCTTTCCACGCTGGCTGGAGAGGTTTCCAGTGAAGCTGGGTTGGGGAGGTGGAGTGTTGCTATGAAAATATTTTGATTAAGAAAATGTGTTAGTTCTGTTAAGAAAAGTATTTTGTGTTTAGGCTAAAGTTTTTCATCAGAACTGAAGACGAACGTGTGTTCTTCATCCTCAAGTACTCGGCGTACCCATGGGCTCAGCGTTCAAGCTGCTTACCTGGGATGCGAGGAGCAGAGGCTCATCCCCCTGCTTCGGATTCAGACCCTGGGCTTGAATCTCAGTACGCCTAAATATAAGGAGACTATAGGTTGAAAAGAGGTAAGTATGCCAAGCCCCCTCTTTCCCTCCCAACCCGTTACGGCTCTACGGCCTGTAGACAGATCTGTGCCTACCAACCTTTCGTCCCGCAGCAGAACGGCGTGCATTCTGTTACCGCCGCAGGTCTTAAGGAAGCCTCGGAAGCACCTCGCGGTGTCGGTAAGGCTGACAGAACGCCACCCCGTACTTGGAGAGCCGTCGCTGCGGCGCAGCCCGCGGCGGGCGGTTTGCGGGGAGCGGCGCTGCGGGCCGTGCCTTTCTGCGCTGGGGGGTGCTGTTGCCTGCGGAGAGGCCGCTGCAGCCCAGCGCGGGGGGGGCGCATAAAGCGCTCGCTTAGAGCCGCAGCCTCGCAGAGCTGCCATGAGTCCTGCTGAGCAGTGTGTCTCCTTGCACTCAGGCTCTCGGACCAAGGTGAGTTAGGATGCGAGGACCTCACATTTATCGTGTTTTTCCAGCATGGTAACACTTTCTTTTAAAACGAGAGGGGACCGCCTCTGCCTGCCTTTGCTCGGGTTGCTATCCCGCTTCCCTGCTGCTGTCCTGAGCAAGTTATCAGCCCTCTTCCCCAGCACCCTTTTCCTGGTAGAAGGCTCAGCACGCGCTGGGATGTCGCCTTATCGCTGGTACAACAACAGACCCGCCGCACAGAGGGGGAGAAGAGGAGGAGGGAAAAAGAAGATTTGCCTCTGCTGCTGTGACGTTAGTTTCAGTGTGTTTTCCCTGCCTGGTGTTCCCTCCTGCTAACCTTCCCTCATTCTCCTACCCACTTAGTGTTTTGCTGTTTACCTTAGAGCTTGTACCTAACAGTGGAGCCCGGGGTAGGTGCTTGCTTCTTGTGCTCATGTGGAATCTATTTAAGACCCTTTGCGGGGCCTCATTCCAAACTATGTGCCCTTCAACCTAAACTCTGCAGCAGGAGTCCTGATTTTTTTGAGACCCGTTTAGCGTCTCGCAACACATGGGAAAGTTTGGCAGCATCGCAAGTTGAGCGAAAAAAGCTGGGGTTGTGTTGCTGAGTTAAGTACAGAAGGGATTTGCCTGTCCTTTGTCTCGTCTTCACGTTGTACTTCGCTCTGACAAAGAAACCCACTCTAGCGGAGCAGCAGTGCGTGATAAGTGCCTTTTAGTGGCCGAGCCGAACAGCTGGGACTCGGTTTCCGGAGAGCGGGGCTTCGGCCTCCCTGGTGCGTGCGCATTCGTCCCCCTGAGCGCACTCGCTTGCCGAGCGAGCCCGACCGGGTGCCGGGCCGGGCTCAGCCCT